>NW_027651163.1:0-20758 GCF_965287045.1 Carcharhinus amblyrhynchos | reverse complement strand
TCCCCAATATCAGACACTGAGACTGGACACTGCCCCCAATATCAGACGCTGAGACTGGACACTGTCCCCAATATCAGACGCTGAGACTGGACACTGCCCCGAATATCAGACGCTGAGACTGGACGCTGTCCCCAATATCAGACACTGAGACTGGACGCTGCCCCCAATATCAGACGCTGAGACTGGACGCTGTCCCCAATATCAGACACTGAGACTGGACGCTGCCCCCAATATCAGACGCTGAGACTGGACGCTGCCCCCAATATCAGACGCTGAGACTGGACGCTGCCCCCAATATCAGACGCTGAGACTGGACGCTGTCCCCAATATCAGACGCCGAGACTGGACGCTGCCCCCAATATCAGACGCCGAGACTGGACGCTGTCCCCAATATCAGACGCCGAGACTGGACGCTGCCCCCAATATCAGACGCCGAGACTGGACACTGTCCCCAATATCAGACGCTGAGACTGGACGCTGCCCCCAATATCAGACGCCGAGACTGGACACTGTCCCCAATATCAGACGCTGAGACTGGACGCTGCCCCCAATATCAGACGCTGAGACTGGACGCTGTCCCCAATATCAGACACTGAGACTGGACACTGTCCCCAATATCAGACACTGAGACTGGACGCTGTCCCCAATATCAGACGCTGAGACTGGACAGCGTCCCCAATATCAGACACTGAGACTGGACACTGTCCCCAATATCAGACGCTGAGACTGGACGCTGTCCCCAATATCAGACACTGAGACTGGACGCTGTCCCCAATATCAGACACTGAGACTGGACGCTGTCCCCAATATCAGACACTGAGACTGGACGCTGTCCCCAATATCAGACACTGAGACTGGACACTGTCCCCAATATCAGACACTGAGACTGGACACTGTCCCCAATATCAGACACTGAGACTGGACGCTGTCCCCAATATCAGACGCTGAGACCGGACGCTGTCCCCAATATCAGACGCTGAGACCGGACGCTGTCCCCAATATCAGACACTGAGACTGGACACTGTCCCCAATATCAGACACTGAGACTGGACACTGTCCCCAATATCAGACACTGAGACTGGACACTGTCCCCAATATCAGACGCTGAGACTGGACATTGTCCCCAATATCAGACACTGAGACTGGACACTGTCCCCAATATCAGACACTGAGACTGGACGCTGTCCCCAATATCAGACACTGAGACTGGACGCTGTCCCCAATATCAGACACTGAGACTGGACGCTGTCCCCAATATCAGGCACTGAGACTGGACACTGTCCCCAATATCAGGCACTGAGACTGGACGCTGTCCCCAATATCAGACACTGAGACTGGACAGATGATCAGAGGATTAGATTAGTGGATAGTGAGAGCCTTTTTCCTCGGATGGTGATGGCTAACACGAGGGGACATAGCTTTAAATTAAGGGGTGGTAATTATAGGACGGATGTCAGAGGTAGGTTCTTTACTCAGAGGGTAGTAAGGGTGTGGAATGGCCCTGCCTGCAGCAGTTGTGGACTCGCCAACTTTAAGGGCATTCGAATGGTCAGTGGATAGGCACATGGATAACATTGGAATAGTTTAGGTTAGAGGGTCATTCGATTGGTTCCACTGATCGGCGCAACATCGAGGGCCGAAGGGCCTGTACTGCGCTGGAATGCAGTGCCAGGCAACTCAGGAGTCCATCAGGAGTAGGATTGGTGGACATCATGTTTACCTGTTCAGGTGCCTGTTGTTCACCCCTGGGGTGTTCCAACTGATTATCACCGTTCCAGTGTGTGGGGGACATTCGGTGGTAATGAATGGAATATAACCAGGAGCCCACGTGTAATGGGCTTGGGGAGAGCGTGGTGTCATTATAAACCCCCTGGCTTCAGAGTACGGTCAGAGTGTCGACGGAGGGAGGGCCGGAGGGCGGGCAGGAGGGAGGGCCGGAGGGTGGGTCAGAGGTCAAGTCAGAGGTCAAGTCAGAGGTCAAGTCAGAGGTCAGGTCGCTCACCTGGCTGTTGAGGAAGGCCTCGGCCTGCCTCACATCCCTCAGGAAGAGGTGGTAAATGTGAGACTGGAGCAGGACCTCCTGCCGGCACTCCCACATCTGCTGCAGCTTCGTCCAGCCGGCCTGCAGCTTCTGGAGCCACTGCTGGATGGAGAAGAGGGGAAACTCCGCCTCGTCCAAGGCCACCAGCTCGTTGACGGCCAGGATCTTCCGGTAGTCCTCCTCGTGTCGGCCGATCTCCTCCTTCAGCGCCTCGTGGTGCCTGAGGAGGGACTCGGCCTCCCCCAGGCTGTTGGGCAGCTCCTCGGACACGGCGCCGGCCTGGGTCTGGGCCAGCCACGACAGGAAGCTGTCCAGGTCCTGGATGAACTGCTGCAGGCGGCTGGCCACGCTGAGGGAGTCCTCGCAGCCCTGCAGCGCCCGTTTCAGCTGCTCCCACTCCTCGCTGATCTCCTCAAACTGGACCAGGATTTCCATGGCCTGGCCGGGGTGGGCCGCGGCCAGGCTCTCCGCCTCCAGCTGGAGGTCGATGAGTTTGGGTTCGATCAAGGCCAGGGCCCCCTCCATGGTGGTCAGCCTCCTCTGGAGGGCGATCACTCCGCCCAGGTCGTTGCCCAGGTACTGGGTCGATTCAATGGCCTTGCGTTTCTCGCTGATCTGAGACTTGATCTCGTTGCATTCCAGCGAGTAATTCTGGATGCGCAGCAGAGAATTATTGGTCTCTTTTTTACTCTGAACCATCTGCACAATCTGGGCCCATCTGCCGAAAGAAAATAGCTAACGTTTACCTCCTCGGGCGCCACAGAACATAAAGAAATAGGAGCAGGAGTAGGCCGTCTAGGCCATCATTTGGTGGCACAGTGGGTTAGCACGGCTGCCTCACAGCTCCAGGGACCCGGGTTCGATTCCCGGCTCGGGTCACTGTCTGTGCGGAGTTTGCACATTCTCCTCGTGTCTGCGTGGGTTTCCTCCGGGTGCTCCGGTTTCCTCCCACAGTCCCAAAGATGTGCGGGTTAGGTGGATTGAACATAAAACATAAGAACATAAGAAATAGTTGGCCATGCTAAAATTGCCGCTTAGTGTCCTGGGATGTGTAAGTTAGAGGGATTAGTGGGTAAATGTACAGGGGTATGGGGATAGGGCCTGGGTGGGATTGTGTTCGGTGCAGACTCAATGGGCTGAAGGGCCTCTTTCTGCACTGTAGGGTTTCTATGTTCTATCTAGCCCCTCAAGCCTGCCCCGCCATTCAATAAGATCATGGCTGATCTGAAGTGGATCAGTTCCACATTCCCACTTTCTCCCCTTAATTCCCCTGTCTATCAGAAACCTATCTACCCGTGACTTAAATATATTTAGCGAGGCAGCCTCCACCACTTCAACGGGCAGAGAATTCCAGAGATTCACCACCCTTTGAGTGAAGAAGTTCCTCCTCAACTCCGTTCTAAACTGCTCCCCCCTTATCTTGAGGCTGTGCCCTCTAGTCCTGCTATCCTTTCTAAGCGGGAAGAATCTCTCTACCTCTACCCTATCCATCCCCTTCATTATCTTATACGTCTCTGTAAGATCCCCCCTCCATCCTTCTAAACTCCAACGAGTACAGACCCAGTCTATTCAGTCTCTCTTCATAGTCCAACCCCCTCAACTCCGGTATCAGCCTAGTGAACCTCCTCTGCACTCCCTCCAAGGCCAATATATCCTTGCGCAAGTGCGGCGACCAAAACTGCACACAGTACTCCAGCTGCGGCCTCACCAGTGCCCTGTACAGCTGCAGCAAGACCTCCCTGCTTTTATATTCAATCCCCCTCGCTATAAAGGCACAGTAACTAGCACAGCTGCCTCACAGCACCCGGGATCCAGGTTCAATTCCACACCTTGGATTACCTTAAGTGTCCACAGGTTGGCTTACATTAACACTGCAATGAAGTTGCTACGAAACTCCCCAGCCCTCTTACTCCTGTTCGGGTACACAGAGGGAAAATTCAGCACGGCCAATGCACCTAACCAGCATGTCTTTGGACTGTGGGAGGAAACCGGAGCGCCCGGAGGAAACCCACGCAGTCCAGTGATAATATCACTAGGCTACCATCTGAGAATCCAGGACCAGAGGGAATAGTCTCAAAATAAAGGGGCACCAATTTAAGACTGAAATGACAAGGAATTTCTTCTCTCAGGGTTCAGAGTCTTGGGAACTCCTTGCCACAGAGAGTTGTGGGCATGGTTCTCGTGTGAATTTAAGGCTGAGATTGATCGATTTTTGATCAGTAAGAGAATGGAAGCTTATGGGGAAAGGACGGGAAAGTGGACCTGAGGAATGTGTCGGATCAGCCATGATCCTATTGAATGGCACAGCAGGCTCAAGGGACTGAATGGCTTCCTCCTGTGGCTATTTCTTATGAGCTTTTGGTATCGTGCGCGCACACACACACACACACACACACACAGATAGACATGGAAACATACAGATAGACAGACACACACACACAGATAGACATAGAAACATACAGATAGACAGACACACACACACAGATAGACATAGAAACATACAGATAGACAGACACACACACACAGATAGACATGGAAACATACAGATAGACAGACACACACACACAGATAGACATGGAAACATACAGATAGACAGACACACACACACAGATAGACATAGAAACATACAGATAGACAGACACACACACACACAGATAGACAGACACACACACACAGATAGACATAGAAACATACAGATAGACAGACACACACACACAGATAGACATAGAAACAGACAGATAGACAGACACACACACACAGATAGACATAGAAACAGATAGACAGACACACACACACACACACACACACACACAGATAGACATAGAAACATATAGACACACACACACACACACACAGATAGACATAGAAACATACACATAGACGGACAGACACACACAGATAGACATAGAAACAGACAGATAGACAGACACACACACACAGGTAGACATAGAAACAGACAGACAGATAGACAGGCACACACACACATACACACAGGTAGACATAGAAACAGACAGATAGACAGACACACACACACAGATAGACATAGAAACAGACAGATAGACAGACACACACACATAAATCTCCACCAACACACACAAACACATAAAGCTCCCCAACACACACACAACCCCACACATACACTCACAGTTACACACATGCAGAAACACACACACACAGCAGTGGGTAAAGGGCAGTACCTGCTGTTGAGGTGGTCTTGGCAGCCTCTAACCTCAGTGGCACTGGGATGCCCATTTTCCACAAGTTGCTGTACGATCTCATTCACCTCCACGACACGTACCAGCATGCTGTTCATCTCCTGATCCAAACTCTCAAACCTACAGGAGGGAAATACACACTCAGAGGTACTCAAACCTGCAGCAGCAATCAGTGCTGTGTGTACCAGACCCAGACCCAGTGCCGTGTGTACCAGACCCAAACCCAGTGCTGTGTGTACCAGACCCAGTCCCAGTGCTGTGTGTACCAGACCCAGTCCCAGAGCTGAGTGTACCAGACCCAAACCGAGTGCTGTGTGTACCAGACCCAGTCCCAGTGCTGTGTGTACCAGACCCAGTCCCAGTGCTGTGTGTACCAGACCCAGTCCCAGAGCTGTGTGTACCAGACCCAAACCCAGTGCTGTGTGTACCAGACCCAAACCCAGTGCTGAGTGTACCAGACCCAAACCCAGTGCTGTGTGTACCAGACCCAAACCCAGTGCTGTGTGTACCAGACCCAAACCCAGTGCTGAGTGTACCAGACCCAAACCCAGAGCTGAGTGTACCAGACCCAGTCCCAGAGCTGAGTGTACCAGACCCAGTCCCAGAGCTGAGTGTACCAGACCCAGTCCCAGAGCTGAGTGTACCAGACCCAGTCCCAGAGCTGTGTGTACCAGACCTAAACCCAGAGCTGAGTGTACCAGACCAAGTCCCAGAGCTGAGTGTACCAGACCCAGTCCCAGAGCTGAGTGTACCAGACCTAAACCCAGAGCTGAGTGTACCAGACCCAGTCCCAGAGCTGAGTGTACCAGACCCAGACCCAGAGCTGAGTGTACCAGACCCAGTCCCAGAGCTGAGTGTACCAACCCAGTCCCAGAGCTGAGTGTACCAACCCAGTCCCAGAGCTGAGTGTACCAGACCCAGTCCCAGAGCTGTGTGTACCAGACCTAAACCCAGAGCTGAGTGTACCAGACCCAGTCCCAGAGCTGAGTGTACCAGACCCAGACCCAGAGCTGAGTGTACCAGACCCAGTCCCAGAGCTGAGTGTACCAACCCAGTCCCAGAGCTGAGTGTACCAACCCAGTCCCAGTGCTGAGTGTACCAGACCCAGACCCAGTGCTGAGTGTACCAGACCCAGACCCAGAGCTGAGTGTACCAGACCCAAACCCAGTGCTGAGTGTACCAGACCCAGACCCAGAGCTGAGTGTACCAGACCCAGACCAGAGCTGAGTGTACCAGACCCAGACCCAGAGCTGAGTGTACCAGACCCAGTCCCAGAGCTGAGTGTACCAGACCCAGTCCTAGAGCTGAGTGTACCAGACCCAGTCCCAGTGCTGAGTTTACCAGACCCAGTCCCAGTGCTGAGTGTACCAGACCCAAACCCAGAGCTGAGTGTACCAGACCCAGTCCCAGAGCTGAGTGTACCAGACCCAGTCCCAGTGCTGAGAGTACCAGACCCAAACCCAGTGCTGAGTGTACCAGACCCAGTCCCAGAGCTGAGTGTACCAGACCCAAACCCAGTGCTGAGTGTACCAGACCCAGTCCCAGTGCTGAGTGTACCAGACCCAGTCCCAGTGCTGAGTTTACCAGACCCAGTCCCAGTGCTGAGAGTACCAGACCCAAACCCAGAGCTGAGTGTACCAGACCTAAACCCAGAGCTGAGTGTACCAGACCCAGTCCCAGACCTAGTCCCAGGCCTCGGAGGAGGAAGGGGCCATGGGAAATAGGAAGAGCTTTAATATTCTTTACAAAGCTGCTTCCGGTTTTCCATTTCAGAGCAAGATTCAACTTTAAATATCAGCGGCAAATTGTTTCATCAGTTTGTGAATGGGATTGGCTGGGACTGTAGGCGGGGGGGTGGGGGGGGTACTGGGCATGTGGGCAAGATGAGTTCTTTGTGGGAGTGGCACAGTCCATGGTGGGGGGGGGGCCAGGGCGGCACGGTGCCCAGGAGGGGGGTGGGTGTGCGGGAGTGGCATGGTCCCCGGGGGGGGGGGGGGGTGGCGAGAGTCGTACGGTCCCTGGGGGTGTGGAAGTGGTACGGTCCCCGTGGGGGGGGTGCGAGAGTGGTACGGTCCCCGGGGGGGGGGGGTGCGAGAGTGGTACGGTCCCCGGGGGGGTGTGAGAGTGGCACGGTCCCCGGGGGAGGGGGGGGGGGGCTGTGAGAGTGGTACGGTCCCCGGGGGTGTGAGAGTGGTACAGTCCCCGGGGGTGTGTGAGAGTGGTACGGTCCCAGTGTGTGGACAACGTTCTCACCCTTACCTCTGCTGGACCAGTTCCAGGTCCTCCAGCGTCTCGGGAACCTCCATGCCGTTGAGCCATTGCTCCTTCTCGTCAATCCAGCGCTCGCAGGCGTTCACCTCGGTGAACATGCGGTAAACGGCCAGGGCGTCCTGCAGCCACTGCCTACGCAGCCCGGCCACCTCCTTCACCTCCGAGTACAGCGCCTCCACCTCGGCCACGCGGCCCTGCACCTCGGGCTGCTCCAGGTAGTCGGGGGCCAGGCCCCTGGCCTGGGCGCGCAGGCCGTGGACCAGCTGGCGGTGCTGCTCGATGTCCTCCACCATGGCCCGGTGCTTCTTGGCCAGCGACTGCGTGGAGTACTCGTCGTGGCCAAAGTCGTCGCTGGACACGACGCGGTAGGCGTCCTGCAGCCACACCTCCAGGTCGTCCGTCTCGGCCTTGAACTGGAAGAAGGCGAGCGCCTCCTGGAGGCGCTGTTGCCGGAGGACCGCCGACTCATCCAGCGTCTTCCACTGGACTCTGACCTCCAGGATCCTCTCCTGGATGTTCCCCGTCCCAAAGTGTTTCTGGGCCAGGATCTGCTCGCCCTTGGTGATGGTTTGGGTCAGGAGGTTGTAGCGCGCCACCAGCTCTCCCATCAGGCCCTTGTGTTTGCTCAGCAGGAGGGCGGCGCTGTTCACGTCCTTGCCGCAATTGGCCGAGGCGATGGCCTGCTCCTTCTCCTGGATCCAGCCCTCCACCTCCTCCATCTCCTGGAAGAAGGCCCAGAGGCAGCGAGAGCCCTCCAGCTCCTCCCGGCGGCACAGCGCCAGCCGGTGAAGCTCCTCCAGGCAGCTGTTGACGTGCTGGACCCGGTTGCAGATCACCTGGGGGTCGCAGGGCTGGTAACCTGCAGGGGGGGGGGGGGGAAAGCAGAGAGTCAGGGGGCCTGGGGCCGAGTGTTGGGTAGGCCACCACAAAATGGCGGCTAACGCTGAAAACCGCGACGGGGCACAGAAACGGGGGGGAAGGCGGAGACTCCGCACGGATAGTGGGCAGCACGGTGGCACAGTGGGTTACACTGCAGCTCCAGGATCCTGGGTTCGATTCCCGGCCTTGGGTCACTGTGTGTGGAGTTTGCACATTCTCCTCGTGTCTGCGTGGGTTTCCTTCCAAAAATGTGCAGGTTGGGTTAATTGGCCGTGCCCCTTGGTGTCCTGAGGTGCGTAGCCCAGGGGGTATTAGTGGGTAAAGATGTATGGGTATTGGGGACAGGGCCTGAGTGGGATAGTGGTCGGTGCAAACTTGATGGGCCAAATGGCCTCTTTCTGTGCTATTGGGGTAGTGACAGGAATCGAACCTAGGTCCCTGGCGCTGTGAGGCAGTGCTACGGTGCCACCGAGCTGCCCACGGGTCCCCTAATGCCTTTGAGGGATGGAAATCTGCCATCCTTACCCCGGTCTGGCCTACACGTGACTCCAGAGACAGAGCAATGGAGTTGACTGTAAACTTGAGACCCTCAGGAAGGTTGGCCTCACTGACTCCTGCCTGAGGTACACACCGATTTATATGATTAGTTAGTACATTATTTAGGTCAATCTCGTCATTACGTTAAAACCAGCTACCTCAGTGGAGTGATCAGGAGCCAACAGCGATCTACTGACTCCTGGCCATCTTCCCGGGAGTGGAACACCAGAACCCTCGTGGTGTGTGGCAGCTCTCTCCCACGGGGTGGTGGGGGAGGGTTCACGTCCGGGGGACACAAATGTGACCAAGTTTGGAGTTAGTGTGTAAAAACCCTACAGTGCAGAAGGAGGCTATTCAGCCCATCGAGTCTGTACTGAACACAATCCCACTCAGGCCCTACCCCCATATCCCTACACATTTACCCACTAATCCCTCCAACCTACGCATCTCAGGACAATTTTTTAGCGTGGACAATCAACCTAACCCGCACATCTTTGGGAGGAAACCCACGCAGACATGGGGAGAATGTGCAAACTCCGCACAGACGGTGACCCGAGCCGGGAATCGAACCCGGGTCCCTGGAGCTGCGAAGCAGCAGTGCTAACCCACTGTGCTACCCCAAGTTAGAGTTCAGGAAGAGACCATTCGGTGTATGCAATCCCCACACCTGTAGCAACTCCATCAAAGCTCATTGAGTCACACAGCGCAGAACATAGAACATCACAGCACAGTACAGGCCCTCAATGTTGTGCCAAGCTTTATCCAAACTCAAGATCAAGCTATCCCACTCCCTATCATTCTGGAGTGCTCCATGTGCCTATCCAATAACCGCTTGAAAGTTCCTAAAGTGTCCGACTCCACTATCACAGCAGGCAGTGCATTCCACACCCCAACCACTCTCTGAATAAAGAATCTACCTCGGACATCCCTCCTATATCTCCTACCATGAACCTTATAGTTATGCCCCCTAGTAACAGCTACATCCACCCGAGGAAATAGTCTCTGCATGTCCACTCTGTCAATCCCTCTCATCGTCTTATAAACCTCTATTAAATCGCCTCTCATCCTCCTCCACTCCAAAGAGAAAAGCTCCAGTTCCCTCAACCTTTCCTCATAAGACCTACCCTCCAAACCAGGCGGTATCCTGGTAAATCCCCTCCGCACTCTGCTTCCACATCCTCCTTCTAGTGCAGAAGAGGCCATTCGGCCCATCGAGCCTGTACCGGCCACAATCCCACCCAGGCCCTACCCCCCCCCCCCCCCGCCCATATCCCTACATACTTTACCCGCTAATCCCTCTAACCTACACATCTCAGGGGCAATTTTAGCATCAACCTAACCCGCATGTCTTTCGACTGTGGGAGGAAACCCACGCAGACACGGGGAGAATGTGCAAACTCCACGCACACAGTGACCCGAGCCGGGAATCGAACCCAGGCTGGCTAAGAACTCATAACTCAACGGGGGCGGCACAGCGGGTTAGCACTGCTGCTTCACAGCTCCAGGCATCCGGGTTCGATTCCCGGCTCGGGTCACTGTGTGCGTGGAGTTGGCACATGCTCCTCGTGTCTGCGTGGGTTTCCTCCCACAGTCCAAAGACGTGCGGGTTAGGTTGATGCTAAAATTGCTCCTGGGATGTGTAGATTAGAGGGATTAGCGGGTAAAGCATGTCGGGATATGGGGGGGTAGGGCCTGGGTGGGATTGTGTTCGTTGCAGACTCGATGGGCCAAATGGCCTCTTTCTGTGCTGTAGGGTTTCTACGATTCATAGAACATAGAACACTACAGCACAAACAGGCCCTTCGGCCCACAAGTTGAGCCGATCATATCCATACCTACCAGGCCATAGAACTATCTGTAACTCCCAATCCCACTAAATCCCATGTACTCATCCAGAAGTCTTTTAAAAGACCCCAGCGAGTTCGCCTCCACCACCACCGACGGCAGCCGATTCCACTCACTCACCACCCTCTGAGTGAAAAACTTACTTCTGACATCTCCTCTGTACCTGCTCCCCAGCACCTTAAACCTGTGTCCTGTCATGGCAGCCATTTCAGCCCTGGGAAATAGCCTCCGAGAATCCACTGTATCTATTCCTCTCAACATCTTATAAACCTCTATCAGGTCGCCTCTCAACCTTCGTCTCTCCAGGGAGAAGAGACCCAGCTCCCTCAACCTATCTTCATAAGGCATGCCTCCCAATCCAGGCAACATCCTTGTAAATCTCCTCTGCACCCTCTCAATAGCTTCCACATCCTTCCTGTAGTGAGGCGACCAGAACTGCGCACGGTACATAAGAACATAAGAAATAGGAGCAGGAGTCGGCCATCTAGCCCTTCGAGCCTGCCCCGCCATTCAATAAGATCATGGCTGATCTGAAGTGGATCAGTTCCACTTTCCCGCTTTCTCCCCTTAATTCCCCTGTCTATCAGAAACCTATCTACCCGTGACTTAAATATATTTAGCGAGGTAGCCTCCACCACTTCAGCGGGCAGAGAATTCCAGAGATTCACCACCCTTTGAGTGAAGAAGTTCCTCCTCAACTCCGTTCTAAACTGCCCCCCCTTTATCTTGAGGCCGTGCCCCCTAGTCCTGCTGTCCTTTCTAAGCGGGAAGAATCTCTCTACCTCTACCCTATCTATCCCCTTCATTATCTTATACGTCTCTATAAGATCCCCCCTCATCCTTCTAAACTCCAACGAGTACAGATATCAGGTCAGGTCACCCTCTCAACCTTCATCTCTCCAGGGAGAAGAGTCCCAGCTCCCTCAACCTATCCTCATAAGGCCTGCCTCCCAATCCAGGCAACATCCTTGTAAATCTCCTCTACACCCTCTCAATAGCCTCCACATCCTTCCTGTAGTGAGGTGACCAGAACTGCGCACGGTACTCCAAGTGTTCCAGATTCACTGCGAGCTGTGAGGATGAATATTAGGGCGTCACTGACTCCGTTCCACCACCCCCCCCCCACGCCCCCGATCTCAGATCGCACTCACTGACCTTCCAAGTGCGTAAACTCCAGGGCCGCTTTGTTCAGGTTCTTCACACGCTCCGCCTGAACCGTGACGTCCGCCTCCAGGAGGCTGTGTTTCTGGAGAAGATCCTCTGCCTCTAGTAGGTGCTTCCCCAAATCCTTCCAGCACAACAGCATCTGCGGAAAAGGCGAGAGCGAGGTCGGCAAGTGGGGGCGACCCCCCCCAAATCGGGACACTGCATTGCACCACCCTCCTCCCCCCCCACACACCTTCCCAGCCAGAATCCACACAACTATCTGGGGCTGGCGGTCAATTTGAGCGTCTTTTCTAAGCCTTTCCTCCGACGTAATTGTTACACTCGAGCCTGTCGAGGGTTCTGAGCGGGTTTTGGGGGGGGCTTTTCAGTGTCGCCAAGGGAATCTAATCACCATCCGCTCCGGTGGGATTTTCCCTCTCCGCTGCGGTGAACGGTATGGAGGGGGGTCCGAGCTATGAGGAGAGATTGGGTAAACTGGGGCTGTTCTCCCTGGAAAGACAGAGGATGCGGGGGAGACCTAATAGAGGTGTACAAAATCACGAGGGGTATAGATAGGGTGAACAGTGGGAAGCTTTGTCCCGGGTCGGAGGTGACGAACACGAGGGGTCACAGGTTCAAGGCGAGGGGGGGCGAGGTTCAGTACAGATATGCGGGGGACGTATTTTACACAGAGGGTGGTGGGGGCCTGGAATGCACTGCCAAGCAAGGTGGTTGAGGCAGACACACTGGGATCATTTAAGACTTATCTAGATAGCCACATGAACAGACTGGGAATAGAGGGATACAAACGGATGGTCTAGTTAGGAACACAGGCTTGGAGGGGCCGAATGGCCTTTTCCTGTGCTGTATTGTTCTTTGAAAAGGGAGTTGAGAGAGGATAAGATCAGCCACGATCATATTAAATGATGGAACGGGCTAGGAGGGCTGAATGGCCTACTCTCACTCTTAATTCCTGTGGTTGTTCCTCCTCCTTCCTCTAAGCTATTTAAGTAAGTTGTTTGCCCAGCAAATTCTCCCACCTCACCTGCCATGAGTACAACGCGGAGGCTGGTAGCTTACCCAGGGATGGGCATCTAACTATTCTAACTGTTGGGCAGAGGACAGGTATCTCCACCTCCCGTTCGTCACCCTCCTCAGGGCCAGCTTGTTAGTTTACACCGTGTTGGGGATCGTATTCCCGGTCCTTTCTAAACCTTTGAGTCGATAAAGGAGATGCACGAGACACCATTGCAGCTTAGGAATTTCAACCTGAACTAAGGCCGTTTACAGGGCAAGGCGTTTGGAAATCCAGTTACCAGAGGTATCCTGATTACGTTAGAGGGTTGTGGGTTTTAAACAAAAAGAAAAAGATGTGCTGCGCACGTGGAGATTCAAAATAACAGCATCAGGTTTTATCGAGGAGCTGTTGTCTGTACAGAATAGAAAATAAAACTAAAACAGGAGGCTGTGAAGCACCCCAAACATCAAATCACGTATTAGACTCTTAAAGCAATCATGCAACCACTTAAATATATAGCAGGGAATTAATGCCGCTTAGAAATTCCTGTAAAGATTCCAATTTCTTATATCCATCACTAACACCCACCCTCTCCATCGACAGTCAGTGCTGCCGTCCATCCTCACGCTGCCTGGAAACACACTCCCTTCACCAGGATAAACCCATCAGAGAGTGATGCCGCATAGGAGGAGGCCATTCAGGCCATCACGTCTACGCCAACAGAGTCATCCAATTTTAGCGGGAAGGATTTGGTGGTGTCGTAGTAACGACATTTAAGAGGCCTTTTAGATAAGTACATGGAACTGAGTAAGGGTCAGCCTAGTAAACGCTAAGGGAGGGACATGCTCGGCACAACTTTGTGGGCCGAAGGGCCTGTATTGTGCTGTATTTTTCTTCTATGTTTCTACTGGACTAGTAAACCCTATCTAAACAGAAAGAGAATCTTGCACAGGCCCAGCTCACTCCCTTCCACCCTATCCCATACACATTTAGCATGGCCAATCCATCTAACCTCCCAATCAGTAAATCCCGCTCTCAAAAGGGGAGAGAAATCTGCTCTTGCAAAGGGATTTGGGAAAAAATTTGGTAAGGAGCAAGGAGAGTGGCTCTAACTTACTTCTGGTCTTTCCTGGGCCAACATTTGATAGCCGCCCCTAATTGCCCCTTGAAATATCTCTCTCGCTGGGCCATCGAGGGTCAACCACGTTGCCGTGGCTCTGGGGTCACTTGAGGGCCAGACCGGGTAAGGACGGCAGGTTTCCTTCCCTGAAGGGACATCACCGAACCAGATGGGTTTCTATGGCGATCGAAGATGGCTGCCATTACCGGGGTGAACTAAAGTTTCACCAGCTGCCATGGTGGGATTTGAACCCCCCCCCCCCGCCACTATTTGGGTCTCAGGGTTGCTGGTCCAGTGATTTCATTGCAATGTTAATGTCAGCCTATTTGTGACTAGTAAATAAACTTTTTTATCCGACTCACCCCTTTGCTCCCCCCCCACCAATTTATATTCCTCCCATCTCCCTCGATCCCCGACCCCCTCAATCCCACCCCCCCAATACCCACACCCATTCTCCAATCTAAGTTTCAAGTTTTACAGTTAAAGTTTATTTATTGGTATCGCAAGTACATTAACACTGCAATGAAGTTACTATGAAAATCCCCTAGTCGCCACACTCCGGCGCCTGTTCAGGTTACACTGAGGGAGAATTTAGCACGGCCAATGCACCCCAACCAGCACATCTTTCGGACTGTGGGAGGAAACAGGAGCGCCCGGAGGAAACCCACGCAGACACGGGGAGAATGTGCAAACTCCGCACAGACAGTGACCCAAGGCCGGGAATCGAACCCGGGTCCCTGGCGCCACAATCTCATCCTCAGGGATGGGGGCACTGCAAAGAGTGGGTGGGAATGGAAGTGGGAGGGGGCAGATGGGGGGAGTTGGTGATGTGGATGAGCGATGGGGGGGATGGGTGGGGAATGGGGCTGTGTAGAGATGAAGGCGTGTGGGGAGGGGGGCAAAAATGGAGGGAAAAATGGAACGTGGGTGGGAGACACGGTGGCGCAGTGGTTAGTGCTGCTGCCTCACAGCGCCAGGGACCCGGGTTCGATTCCCGGCTCGGGACACTGTCTGTGCGGAGTCTGCACATTCTCCCCGTGTCTGCGTGGGTTTCCTCAAGTTTCCTCCCACAGCGCTGGTTAGGTGCATTGGCCGTGCTAAATTCTCCCTCATTGTAACCCGAACAGGCGCCGGAGAGTGACGACTAGGGGATTTTCAGTTATTTCATTGCAGTGTTAATGTCAGCCTACATGCAACAATAATAAATAAACTTTAACTTTAAGCTTAGATGGGAGAGTGGGTGGGTATCGGGGGGGGGGATCGAGGGAGATGGGAGGAATATAAATGAGGGGGAAACGAAGGGGTGAGTCGGATAAAAATAGTTTATTTATTAGTCACAAATAGGCTGACATTAACATTGCAATGAAGTTACTGTGAAAATCCCCTAGCCGCTGAACTCCGGCGCCTGTTTGGTTCAATGCACCTGACCAGCTTGTCTGGATGGTGGGGACAGGGGGGGTGGTTTGCAGGGAGGGAAGATGGGGGGTTGCAGGGAGGGAGGGGAAGGTGGGGGGATGGGGGGGTGCGGGGAGGGAGGGGAAGGTGGGGGGATGGGGGGGTGCGGGGAGGGAGGGGAAGGTGGGGGGATGGGGGTTGCGGGGGGGGAGGGGAAGGTGGGGGGGTGGGGGTTGCGGGGGGGAGGGGAAGGTGGGGGGGTGGGGGTTGCGGGGGGGAGGGGAAGGTGGGGGGGTGGGGGGTGCGGGGGGGGGAAGGTGGGGGGGTGGGGGTTGCAGGGGGGGGAGGGGAAGGTGGGGGGTGGGGGTTGCGGGGGGGGGAAGGTGGGGGGTGGGGGTTGCGGGGGGGAGGGGAAGGTGGGGGGGTGGGGGGTGCGGGGGGGGAGGGGAAGGTGGGGGGGGTGGGGGTTGCGGGGGGGAGGGGAAGGTGGGGGGGTGGGGGTTGCGGGGGGGGAGGGGGAGGTGGGGGGGATGGGGGTTGCGGGGGGGAGGGGAAGGTGGGGGGGTGGGGGTTGCGTGGGGGAGGGGAAGGTGGGGGGGTGGGGGTTGCGGGGGGGGAGGGGGAGGTGGGGGGGGATGGGGGTTGCGGGGGGAGGGGAAGGTGGGGGGGTGGGGGTTGCGGGGTGGGAGGGGAAGGTGGGGGGGTGGGGGTTGCGGGGGGGGGAGGGGAAGGTGGGGGGGTGGGGGTTGTGGGGGGCGGAAGGTGGGGGGGTGGGGGTTGCGGGGGGGGAGGGGAAGGGGGGAGATGTGGGGTGCAGGGAAGGAGGGGGTGGGGGGTGCGCGGGGAGGGAGGGGGTGGGGAGGAAGAGAGGGGATGGGGCACACGGGGAGGGACGGGATGGGGGGGCGTGCGGGGAGAGGGGGGATGGGGGGGCGCACGGGGAGGGAGGGGATGGGGGAGTGGAGGGGGGTCCGGGGATGGGGTGGTGTTGTGTGGGGGGGGGGGGGTAGGGAGACAGTGACGGGCAGCGCCCTCCCCACCTGCATCTCCTCCATCCAGTCGATCATGTGGACCATCTCCTGGAAGATTTTCTGCAGGGACAGGTTCAGCTCCAGGCGTTGCCGGCGCGCGCCCAGAGTCTCCTCCAGGAAACTCCACAGCCGCAGGATGTTATCCTTCTGGGCGGAGATGCGTTTGATGTCGTAGTAATTCTCCGAGTCCAGCTCCAGGGCCAGCTCGGTGATCACCTGCACTCGCTCCTTGTAGGAGGACACATCAGCCTCGATGGCCTCGTGTTTCTTCATCGCTGCCTCCACCGCAGGGAGGTCGTAGCCAAAGTTATCCTGCGGGAGGAAGCAGAGACATTGAAGCTTATTCTACCGGTGTCACAAGCAGGCTGACATTAACGCTGCAATGAAGTTAGTGTGAAAATCCCCCTAGTTGCCACGCTCCTGTTGGGGTACACAGAGAGAATTTAGCCAATGCACCCTAACATCTGTCGGACTGTCGGGGGAAACTGGAGAACCAGGAGGAAAACCCACGCGGATACGGGGAGAATGTGCAAACTCCACACAGACCCGAGCCGGGAATCGAACCCAGGTCCCTGGCGCTGCGAGGCAGCAGTGCTAACCCACTGTGCCACCGCGGGGAGTCTGGGACCAGGGGGCACAATTTCGGAATAAAGTCATTTAGCACGGAGTGGAGGAGGAATTTTGCCAGACAGAGGGAGGTGTATCTTTGGAATTCTCCAATCCAAAGGGTTGGGGAAATTCCGTCACTGGTTATAGTTAGAGTTTGATAGATTCCTGATCAATAATACTATAAAGGAATATGGGGATAGTATGGGTAAAAGGCATCGAAATGTCCAATCAGCCATGGTGATACTAAATGGTGGAGTGGGTGCGATGGGCTGAATGGCCTCCTGCTGTTCGTCTAACTCTAAATAAAGACTTGAAGGAGAAGGTTTTCTCCGGGGGAAGGGCAGGGTGAGGGTTGACTCACATTCAGGCCACGTGGGCTGAGCACCCACCTGGGAGATCAGCCTCTGATTCTCATTTAACCAGGTCTCCCGCATCGCGCCTTATGATCGAAACGATGGGCCAACTGCTCCAGCTTCTCCTGGCGAATCAGCTCGTCCGTAACGCCACCTCCCGCTCATGTTCCGCCTTCTCCAGACGCTCCCAGGCCTGCGGGAGAATTAAAACCATCACAACTAGCTCACTAAACAGCCCATGTTAGCTCAATAGGTGGTGACTTCCACAGCCTAGAGAGAGAGAGTGATAGAGAGAGAGAGAGGGAGAGAGGGAGGGAGAGAGAGAAACAGAGTGAGAGGGAGACACAGTGTGAGAGAGAGAGGGAGAGAGAGACACACAGTGTGAGAGAGAGGGAGAGGGAGAGAGAGGGAGACAGTGTGAGAGAGAGGGAGAGAGAGAGGGAGAGGGAGAGAGAGAGAGAGAGGGAGGGGGACACACACAGTGTGAGAGAGAGGGAGAGGGAGAGAGAGGGAGGAGACAGTGTGAGAGAGAGAGGAGATAGTGAGAGAGAGACAATGTGAGAGAGAGAGGGAGATAGTGAGAGAGGGAGAGGGAGAGAGAGGGAGACAGTGTGAGAGAGAGAGGGAGATAGTGAGAGAGAGACAATGTGAGAGAGAGAGGGAGATAGTGAGAGAGGGAGAGGGAGAGAGAGGGAGACAGTGTGAGAGAGAGAGGGAGATAGTGAGAGAGAGACAATGTGAGAGAGAGAGGGAGATAGTGAGAGAGGGAGAGGGAGAGGAGGGAGACAGTGTGAGAGAGAGAGAGAGAGAGAGAGAGACACACAGTGTGGAGAGAGAGAGACATAGAACATAGAACATTACAGCGCAGAACAGGCCCTTCGGCCCACGATGTTGCGCCGACCAGCTTTTTAAAAAAAACAACACTAACCCACTAATCTAAACCAATCCCATTTCGTCCATAAACCTATCCACAGATCTCTTAAACGCCCCCAAACTAGGCGCCATTTACAACTGCAGCTGGCAGGGCATTCCAATCCCTCACCACCCTCTGGGTAAAGAACCTACCCCTGACATCAGTCCTATAACTACCCCCCCTTAAACAGAGAGAGAGAGAGACACAGAGAGAGAGAGACACACACACGCACACAGTGATAGAGTGAGGGAGAGAGACAGAGGGGAGAGACAGAGACAGAGAGACAGAGTGAGAGAGAGGGAGACAGAGCAAGAGAGAGAGAGACACACACACAGAGACAGAGAGAGGGGAGAGAGAGAGACAGAGTGTGAGAGAGAGAGACAGAGTGAGAGAGAGAGAGAGACAGAGTGAGAGAGAGAGGGAGAGACAGAGTGAGAGAGAGAGGGAGAGACAGAGTGAGAGAGAGAGAGAGAGACAGAGGTGAGAGAGCGAGACAGACACACACACAGTGACAGAGAGACAGAGTGAGAGAGAGAGAGGCAGAGTGAGAGAGAGAGAGGCAGAGTGAGAGGGAGAGAGAGATAGAGAGACACACACACAGTGACAGAGAGACAGAGAGAGGAGGGAGAGAGGCACAGACAAGAGAAACAGAGAGACAGAGTGAGACAGAGAGAGAGACACACACAGAGACACAGAGAGAGAGAAACGGAAAGAGAGAGAGACAGTGTGTGAAAGAGAGAGACATGCATCTCTCCCCTCTCACCTTAAACCTATGCCCTCTAGTTTTAGACTCCCCTACCTTTGGGGAAAACATATTGACTATCTAGCTGATCTGTGCCCCTCATTATTTTATAGATCTCTACAAGATCACCCCTCAGCCTCCTACGCTCCAGAGAAAAAAGTCCCAGCCTCTCCTTATAACTCAATCCATCAAGTCCCAGTAGCATCCTAGTAAATCTCTTCTGCACTCTTTCTAGTTTAATAATATCCTTTCTATAATAGGGTGGCCAGAACTGTGCACAGTATTCCAAGTGTGGCCTTACCAATGTCTTGTACGATTTCAATGTGTTTAATGCTCTGATCAATGTTCTGAGTATACTGAGTTATGTTCAATCCTTGTAATTGGTAAAAGTTATGCTAATTCTTTTTGTTATATTCTAATTGTATTCTTAAATAAACTTTGTTTGATAAAAGCTTCCTAGTGGGTCACTTGAGTCATACCTGGAGTGAAACATCTTATCCTCGTCAATGTCAAAATCAAATGAGGAACTTAGGATCTAGGCTAACTTCAGAAATGCCTTGGAGTTTCTGGCCTGAATCTTAACAATAAAATCATTTTATTTCACAACAATAATGTTAGACTGACTGTCCTATAATTGTATGGTTTGCCCACCGGGATAGCACAGCGGTTAGCACTGCTGCCTTACAGTGCCGGGGACCGGGCTTGGGTCACTGTCTGTGTGGAGTATGTTCTCCCCGTGTCTGCATGGGTTTCCTCCAGTTTCCTCCACAGTCTGAAAGACGTGCTGGTTAGGGTGGATTGACCAGAAGAGGTGTTGCAGTGTGGCGACTAGGGGAACGTCACAGTAACTTCATTGCAGTGTTAATGTAAGCCTTACTTGTGACGAATAAATAAACTTTTTAATCTCACTTTCCTGAATAGTGGATTGGTGTGTGCAATTTTCCAGAATGGTCAAAGGAACATGTGGGTGTCGTAATTAGAACATCTTCAACAATCTCACCCCCTTCGATATATAACCCTGGAGTGGAAACCATCTGCTCGGGTCACAGAATCCCTACAGAAGTGCAGAAGTTGGCCATTCGGCCCATCGAGTCTGCACTGACCACCCAGGTCCTATCCCTGTAACCCCACATATTTAATCCCTCTGGCACTAGGGGGCAATTTAGCAAGGCCAAACCACATAACCTACACATCTTTGGAGATGAAGGAACTATTCAGCACATCCAATCCACCTATAAGTGTGGGAGGAAATCGGAGCATCCAGAGGAAACCCAGGCAGACACGGGGAGAATGTGCAGAAACGGTGACCCGAGGCTGGAATCGAACCTGGAGCGTGAGGCGGCGGTGCTAACCACTGTGCCTGATGATCTGATTTCATTTTCTAGATGGCGCTGACTGCTGACAGTAATTTTGGGGAGGCCCCATCTATTATTAGCTTGCTAGCAACATCCATCACGCAACCACTTCCTCTATGGTAAAGACTGCTGCTAACTAATAACTCAGCGCTGTCGCGACTCAGGACACTGACGATGCTTTTCTATCCACAGACGCCACCAGACTCGCTTTCTTCCAACTTTTTCAGTTCCGATTCCCAGAATCCACAGTTTCGATGGTCAGCACAGTGGGTTAGCACTGCTGCCCTC
>NW_027651162.1:0-20763 GCF_965287045.1 Carcharhinus amblyrhynchos | reverse complement strand
ACGGTCTCTCTCTCTCACGCGCACGGTCTCTCTCTCTCACGCGCACGGTCTCTCTCTCTCACGCGCACGGTCTCTCTCTCTCACGCGCACGTTCTCTCTCACGCGCACGGTCTCTCTCACGCGCACGGTCTCTCACGCGCACGGTCTCTCACGCGCACGGTCTCTCTCTCTCACGCGCACGGTCTCTCTCTCTCACGCGCACGCTCTCTCTCTCTCACGCGCACGCTCTCTCTCTCACGCGCACGCTCTCTCTCTCACGCGCACGCTCTCTCTCTCTCACGCGCACGGTCTCTCTCACGCGCACGGTCTCTCCCTCTCTCTCACGCGCACGGTCTCTCTCTCTTGCACGCACGGTCTCTCTCTCACGCGCACGGTCTCTCTCACGCGCACGGTATCTGTTCTCTCGCGCGCACGGTCTCTCTTCTCTCGCGCGCACGGTCTCTTCTCGCGCGCACGGTCTCTCTTCTCTCGCGTGCACGGTCTCTCTTCTCTCGTGCGCACGGTCACTCTTCTCTCGCGCGCACGGTCTCTCTCCTCTCGCGCGCACGGTCTCTCTCTCGCGCGCACGGTCTCTCTCCTCTCGCGCGCACGGTCTCTCTCCTCTCGCGCGCACGGTCTCTCTCCTCTCGCGCGCACGGTCTCTCTCCTCTCGCGCGCACGGTCTCTCTCCTCTCGCGCGCACGTTCTCTCTTCTCTCGCGCGCACGGTCTCTCTCCTCTCGCGCACGGTCTCTCTTCTCTCGCGCGCACGGTCTCTCTCGCGCGCACGGCCTCTCCTCGTGCGCACGGTCTCTCCTTGCGCGCACGGTCTCTCTTCTCTCGCGCGCACGTTCTCTCGCGCGCACGGTCTCTCCTCTCGCGCGCACATTCTCTCCCTCGCGCGCACGTTCTCTCTCTCTCGCGCGCTCGTTCTCTCTCTCTCGCGCGCTCGTTCTCTCTCTCTCGCGCGCACGTTCTCTCTCTCTCGCGCGCACGTTCTCTCTCGCGCGCACGTTCTCTCTCTCTCGCGCGCACGTTCTCTCTCTCTCGCGCGCACGTTCTCTCTCTCTCGCGCGCACGTTCTCTCTCTCTCGCGCGCACGTTCTCTCTCTCTCGCGCGCACGTTCTCTCTCGCGCGCACGTTCTCTCTCTCTCGCGCGCACGTTCTCTCTCTCTCGCGCGCACGTTCTCTCTCTCTCGCGCGCACGTTCTCTCTCTCTCGCGCGCACGTTCTCTCTCTCTCGCGCGCACGTTCTCTCTCTCTCGCGCGCACGTTCTCTCTCTCTCGCGCGCACGTTCTCTCTCTCTCGCGCGCACGTTCTCTCTCTCTCGCGCGCACGTCCTCTCTCTCTCGCGCGCTCGTCCTCTCTCTCTCGCGCGCACGTCCTCTCTCTCTCGCGCGCACGTCCTCTCTCTCTCGCGCGCACGTCCTCTCTCTCTCGCGCGCACGTCCTCTCTCTCTCGCGCGCACGTTCTCTCTCTCTCGCGCGCACGTTCTCTCTCTCTCGCGCGCGCATGTTCTCTCTCTCACGCGCACGTTCTCTCTCTCATGCACGGTCTCTCGCACACGGTCTCTCCCTCTCTCGCGCACGGTCTCTCTCGCGCGCACGGTCTCTCCCTCTCTCGCGCGCATGGTCTCTCACGCGCACGGTCTCTCCTCGCGCGCACGGTCTCCCTTCTCGCGCGTACGGTTTCTCTCCTCTCGCGCATACAGTCTCTCTCCTCTCGCGCGCACGGTCTCTCTCCTCCCGGGCGCACGGTCTCTCTCCTCCCGGGCGCACGGTCTCTCTCCTCCCGGGCGCACGGTCTCTCTCCTCCCGGGCGCACGGTCTCTCTCCTCCCGGGCGCACGGTCTCTCTCCTCCCGCGCGCACGGTCTTTCTCCTCCCGCGCGCACGGTCTCTCTCCTCCCGCGCGCACGGTCTCTCTCCTCCCGCGCGCACGGTCTCTCTCCTCCCGCGCGCACGGTCTCTCTCCTCCCGCGCGCACGGTCTCTCTCCTCCCGCGCGCACGTTCTCTCTCTCTCTCGCGCGCGCACGTTCTCTCTCGCGCGCGCACGTTCTCTCTCTCGCGCGCACGTTCTCTCTCTCTCACGCGCACGGTCTCTCTCTCACGCGCACGGTCTCTCACGCGCACGGTCTCTCTCTCTCTCACGCGCACGGTCTCTCTCTCTCTCACGCGCACGGTCTCTCTCTCTCTCTCACGCGCACGGTCTCTCTCTCTCTCACGCGCACGGTCTCTCTCTCTCTCTCTCTCATGCGCACGGTCTCTCTCTCACGCGCACGGTCTCTCTCTCACGCGCACGGTCTCTCTCTCTCACGCACACGGTCTCTCTCTCTCACGCGCACGGTCTCTCTCTCTCACGCGCACGGTCTCTCTCTCACGCGCACGGTCTCTCTCTCTCACGCGCACGGTCTCTCTCTCTCACGCGCACGGTCTCTCTCTCACGCGCACGGTCTCTCTCTCACGCGCACGGTCTCTCTCTCTCACGCGCACGGTCTCTCTCACGCGCACGGTCTCTTCTCTCGCGCGCACGGTCTCTCTTCTCTCGCGCGCACGGTCTCTCTTCTCTCGCGCGCACGGTCTCTCTTCTCTCGCGCGCACGGTCTCTCTTCTCTCGCGCGCACGTTCTCTCTCTCGCGCGCACGTTCTCTCTCTCGCGCGCACGTTCTCTCTCTCGCGCGCACGTTCTCTCTCTCGCGCGCACGTTCTCTCTCGCGCGCACGTTCTCTCTCTCTCGCGCGCACGTTCTTTCTCTCTCGCGCGCACGTTCTCTCTCTCGCACGCACGTTCTCTCTCTCTCGCGCGCACGTTCTCTCCCTCGCGCGCACGTTCTCTCTCTCTCGCGCGCACGTTCTCTCTCGCGCGCACGTTCTCTCTCGCGCGCACGTTCTCTCTCTCTCGCGCACGTTCTCTCTCTCTCGCGCACACGTTCTCTCTCGCGCGCACGTTCTCTCTCTCTCGCGCGCACGTTCTCTCTCGCGCGCACGTTCCCTCTCTCGCGTGCACGTTCTCTCTCTTGCGCGCACGTTCTCTCTCGCGCGCACGTTCCCTCTCTCACGTGCACGTTCTCTCTCTCGCGCGCACGTTCTCTCTCTCGCGCGCACGTTCTCTCTCGCGCGCACGTTCTCTCTCGCGCGCACGTTCTCTCTCGCGCGCACGTTCTCTCTCGCGCGCACGTTCTCTCTCGCGCGCACGTTCTCTCTCGCGCGCACGTTCTCTCTCTCTCTCGCGCGCACGTTCTCTCTCTCGCGCGCACGTTCTCTCTCTCTCTCGCGCGCACGTTCTCTCTCGCGCACACGTTCTCTCTCTCTCTCGCGCGCACGTTCTCTTTCTCTCTCGCGCGCACGTTCTCTCTCTCACACGCACGTTCTCTCTCATGCACGGTCTCTCGCGCACGGTCTCTCTCTCTCACGCGCACGGTCTCTCCCTCTCTCGCGCGCACGGTCTCTCCCTCTCTCGCGCGCACGGTCTCTCCCTCTCTCGCGCGCACGGTCTCTCCCTCTCTCGCGCGCACGGTCTCTCCCTCTCTCGCGCGCACGGTCTCTCCCTCTCTCGCGCGCACGGTCTCTCCCTCTCTCGCGCGCACGGTCTCTCCCTCTCTCGCGCGCACGGTCTCTCCCTCTCTCGCGCGCACGGTCTCTCCCTCTCTCGCGCGCACGGTCTCTCCCTCTCTCGCGCGCACGGTCTCTCCCTCTCTCGCGCGCACGGTCTCTCATGCGCACGGTCTCTCCTCGCGCGCACGGTCTCCCTTCTTGCGCGTACGGTTTCTCTCCTCCCGCGCGCACGGTCTCTCTCCTCCCGCGCGCACGGTCTCTCTCCTCCCGCGCGCACGGTCTCTCTCCTCCCGCGCGCACGGTCTCTCTCCTCCCGCGCGCACGGTCTCTCTCCTCCCGCGCGCACGGTCTCTCTCCTCCCGCGCGCACGGTCTCTCTCCTCCCGCGCGCACGGTCTCTCTCCTCCCGCGCGCACGGTCTCTCTCCTCCCGCGCGCACGGTCTCTCTCCTCCCGCGCGCACGGTCTCTCTCCTCCCGCGCGCACGGTCTCTATTGCGCTCACTCTCTCTGTGTCACGCGCACGCGCTCTCTGTGTCACACGCGCGCTCTTTCTGTAAATTTTCTTTACGTTTGCAGTTTAAAAAGCTTCCGTGATTTTTGGTTTACAAAAGTGTTGATAACAGCATGTCTGATTCAGTGTGTGCATGAGTGCCAGATGACTAAGTTTCTCATCGCTCATTGTTGAGGGCAAATAGATTTTGATCCTCTTCGGTGCAAAAAATGAATCCTCACCTGAACAGTTAGTGATCATTAAGGACAGATAAATTCTAAAGCAAATCTATGTATTTGGATACACCTCATGTAGTCGATCTCTTACCAGAGCTCGATACATCCCAGGGACAGCAACATCATCATGGGATTGTCCTAGAATGTACTTCTGAAAGTGACCAGCTCTTCCACAAAGGCCAAGTCAAAGTCATCCAAATAAACTTGTACGGGGATATTCGCTGCCTTTTTAAGTGCGTCGATTTCAATATTGCAAATACGAGAAAGAAATCCAAATCGGTTGGACACAGACCTGTACGCTTCAGTGTGTTTTGACGATGGATTATGCAGTGATGATACTGGGAGTGATTTAGATGCCAAGGATTTTGATGTTGATTTTGGTGAGTTATCAGATGATGATCGTGAATTTGATGATACATTGATAGCATTGGTGACAATGATGACAATCATTGTGTTATGGTGTGGGACTAATACCATGTAAGGGTAAATGTGGAAAAAAGTATTGTATGTGACTAAGTATGCACTAAAATAAGTATGTACACATGTTATAGCATGACAAACTGTTGCATTTATTTTGTACTTATTTGCATGTAGTATAAGTCAGGTGGTGAAGCTCCTCTATTTTTAAGTATTTGTTGTATTAATTCACCCACGGGATTTAGTTACGAAAACTTATTCACCCTTCAAAGGGTTAAACCAATTTTTTTTGCTCTCAGGCCCCCCTCCCTTCCCACCTTCTAGGTTTAAGTCTATTCAGTCTAATGGTTAATCTGCCACTGGCTGCTACTGTCTCCCTCCTGTGAAGGCACTGTCTCTCTCTCTTTCCCTCCCCTAGAAGCGCTCACTCTCTCTCTCCCTCGCTCTCCTCAAGGTGCTGACTCTCTCTCACTCCCCTGAAGGTGCTGATTCTCACTCTCTCCCTCCTCTGAAGGTGCTGACTCTCTCTCTCCCTCTGAAGGTGCTGACTCTCTCTCTCTCCCTCTGAAGGTGCTGACTCTCTCT
The DNA here is from genome assembly GCF_965287045.1 of Carcharhinus amblyrhynchos. Lineage (NCBI taxonomy): Eukaryota > Metazoa > Chordata > Chondrichthyes > Carcharhiniformes > Carcharhinidae > Carcharhinus > Carcharhinus amblyrhynchos. The sequence continues at coordinate 15,501 of NW_027651162.1, read as the reverse complement.
CTCTCCCTCCCCTGAAGGAGCTGACTCTCTCTCTCTCCCTCTGAAGGTGCTGACTCTCTCTCTCTCCCTCCCCTGAAGGTGCTGACTCTCTCTCTCTCCCTCCCCTGAAGGTGCTGACTCTCTCTCCCTCCCCTGAAGGTGCTCACTCTCTCTCTCTCTCTCCCTCCCCTGAAGGTGCTGACTCTCTCTCTCTCTCCCTCCCCTGAAGGTGCTAACTCTCTCTCTCTCTCTCTCCTCTGAAGGTGCTGACTCTCTCTCTCTCTCTCCCCTGAAGGTGCTGACTCTCTCTCTCTCTCTCTCCTCTGAAGGTGCTGACTCTCTCTCTCTCTCTCCCCTGAAGGTGCTGACTCTCTCTCTCCCTCCCCTGAAGGTGCTGACTCTCTCTCTCTCCCTCCCCTGAAGGTGCTGACTCTCTCTCTCTCTCCCTCCCCTGAAGGTGCTGACTCTCTCTCTCTCTCCCTCCCCTGAAGGTGCTGACTCTCTCTCTCTCTCTCTCCCCTGAAGGTGCTGACTCTCTCTCTCTCTCTCCCCTGAAGGTGCTGACTCTCTCTCTCTCTCTCCCCTGAAGGTGCTGACTCTCTCTCTCCCTCCCCTGAAGGTGCTGACTCTCTCTCTCTCTCTCCCCTGAAGGTGCTGACTCTCTCTCTCTCTCTCTCTCCTGTGAAGGTGCTGACTCTCGCTCTCTCACTCTCTCTCCCCTGAAGGTGCTGACTCTCTCTCTCTCTCCCCTGAAGATGCTAACTCTCTCTCTCCCTCCCCTGAAGGTGCTGACTCTCTCTCTCTCCCTCCCCTGAAGGTGCTGACTCTCTCTCGCTCTCCTCTGAAGGTGCTGACTCTCTCTCTCTCTCCTCTGAAGGTGCTGACTCTCTCTCTCCCTCCCCTGAAGGTGCTGACTCTCTCTATCTCCCTCCCCTGAAGGTGCTGACTCTCTCTCTCTCCCTCCCCTGAAGGTGCTGACTCTCTCTCTCTCCCTCCCCTGAAGGTGCTGACTCTCTCTCTCTCTCTCTCTCTCTCCTCTGAAGGTGCTGACTCTCTCTCTCCTCCCCTGAAGGTGCTGACTCTCTCTCTCCCTCCCCTGAAGGTGCTGACTCTCTCTCTCTCTCCCCTGAAGGTGCTGACTCTCTCTCTCTCTCTCCCCTGAAGGTGCTGACTCTCTCTTTCTCTCCCCTGAAGGTGCTGACTCTCTCTCTCTCTCTCCCCTGAAGATGCTAACTCTCTCTCTCCCTCCTCTGAAGGTGCTGACTCTCTCTCTCTCTCTCTCCTGTGAAGGTGCTGACTCTCTCTCTCTCCCTCCCCTGAAGGTGCTGACTCTCTCTCTCTCCCTCCCCTGAAGGTGCTGACTCTCTCTCCCTCCCCTGAAGGTGCTGACTCTCTCTCTCTCCCTCCCCTGAAGGTGCTGACTCTCTCTCCCTCCCCTGAAGGTGCTGACTCTCTCTCTCCCTCCCCTGAAGGTGCTGACTCTCTCTCTCCCTCCCCTGAAGGTGCTGACTCTCTCTCTCTCTCCCCTGAAGGTGCTGACTCTCTCTCTCTCCCTCCCCTGAAGGTGCTGACTCTCTCTCTCTCTCTCCCCTGAAGGTGCTGACTCTCTCTTTCTCTCCCCTGAAGGTGCTGACTCTCTCTCTCTCTCTCCCCTGAAGGTGCTGACTCTCTCTTTCTCTCCCCTGAAGGTGCTGACTCTCTCTCTCTCTCCCTGAAGATGCTGACTCTCTCTCTCTCCCTCCCCTGAAGGTGCTGACTCACTCTCTCTCTCCCCTGAAGGTGCTGACTCTCTCTCTCTCTCTCCTCTGAAGGTGCTGACTCTCTCTCTCTCTCCCCTGAAGATGCTGACTCTCTCTCTCTCCCTCCCCTGAAGGTGCTGACTCTCTCTCTCCCTCCCCTGAAGGTGCTGACTCTCTCTCTCCCTCCCCTGAAGGTGCTGACTCTCTCTCTCCCTCCCCTGAAGGTGCTGACTCTCTCTCTCTCTCTCCCCTAAAGGTGCTGACTCTCTCTTTCTCTCCCCTGAAGGTGCTGACTCTCTCTCTCTCTCCCCTGAAGATGCTAACTCTCTCTCTCCCTCCCCTGAAGGTGCTGACTCTCTCTCTCTCCCTCCCCTGAAGGTGCTGACTCTCTCTCTCTCTCTCCCCTGAAGGTGCTGACTCTCTCTTTCTCTCCCCTGAAGGTGCTGACTCTCTCTCTCTCTCTCTCCCCTGAAGGTGCTGACTCTCTCTTTCTCTCCCCTGAAGGTGCTGACTCTCTCTCTCTCTCTCCCCTGAAGGTGCTGACTCTCTCTTTCTCTCCTCTGAAGGTGCTGACTCTCTCTCTCTCTCCCCTGAAGATGCTGACTCTCTCTCTCTCCCTCCCCTGAAGGTGCTGACTCTCTCTCTCCCTCCCCTGAAGGTGCTGACTCTCTCTCTCCCTCCCCTGAAGGTGCTGACTCTCTCTCTCTCTCTCCCCTGAAGGTGCTGACTCTCTCTCTCTCTCCCCTGAAGATGCTGACTCTCTCTCTCTCCCTCCCCTGAAGGTGCTGACTCTCTCTCCCTCCCCTGAAGGTGCTGACTCTCTCTCTCTCTCTCTCCCTCCCCTGAAGGTGCTGACTCTCTCTCCCTCCCCTGAAGGTGCTGACTCTCTCTCTCTCTCTCCTCTGAAGGTGCTGACTCTCTCTCCCTCCCCTGAAGGTGCTGACTCTCTCTCTCCCTCCCCTGAAGGTGCTGACTCTCTCTCCCTCCCCTGAAGGTGCTGACTCTCTCTCTCTCTCTCCCCTGAAGGTGCTGACTCTCTCTCTCTCTCTCCCCTGAAGGTGCTGACTCTCTCTCTCTCTCTCCCTCCCCTGAAGGTGCTGACTCTCTCTCTCCCTCCCCTGAAGGTGCTGACTCTCTCTCCCTCCCCTGAAGGTGCTGACTCTCTCTCTCTCTCTCCCCTGAAGGTGCTGACTCTCTCTCTCTCACTCTCTCTCCCCTGAAGGTGCTGACTCTCTCTCTCTCCCTCCCCTGAAGGTGCTGACTCTCTCTCTCTCCCTCCCCTGAAGGTGCTGACTCTCTCTCTCTCTCTCTCCTCTGAAGGTGCTGACTCTCTCTCTCTCCTCCCCTGAAGGTGCTGACTCTCTCTCTCTCCTCCCCTGAAGGTGCTGACTCTCTCTCTCCCTCCCCTGAAGGTGCTGACTCTCTCTCTCTCTCTCCCCTGAAGGTGCTGACTCTCTCTCTCTCTCTCTCTCCTGTGAAGGTGCTGACTCTCGCTCTCTCACTCTCTCTCCCCTGAAGGTGCTGACTCTCTCTCTCTCTCCCCTGAAGATGCTAACTCTCTCTCTCCCTCCCCTGAAGGTGCTGACTCTCTCTCTCTCCCTCCCCTGAAGGTGCTGACTCTCTCTCGCTCTCCTCTGAAGGTGCTGACTCTCTCTCTCTCTCCTCTGAAGGTGCTGACTCTCTCTCTCCCTCCCCTGAAGGTGCTGACTCTCTCTATCTCCCTCCCCTGAAGGTGCTGACTCTCTCTCTCTCCCTCCCCTGAAGGTGCTGACTCTCTCTCTCTCCCTCCCCTGAAGGTGCTGACTCTCTCTCTCTCTCTCTCTCTCTCCTCTGAAGGTGCTGACTCTCTCTCTCCTCCCCTGAAGGTGCTGACTCTCTCTCTCCCTCCCCTAAAGGTGCTGACTCTCTCTCTCTCCCTCCTCTGAAGGTGGTGACTCTCTCTCTCCCTCCCCTGAAGGTGCTGACTCTCTCTCTCCTCCCCTGAAGGTGCTGACTCTCTCTCTCCCTCCCCTGAAGGTGCTGACTCTCTCTCTCCCTCCCCTGAAGGTGCTGACTCTCTCTCTCTCTCCCCTGAAGGTGCTGACTCTCTCTCTCTCTCTCCCCTGAAGGTGCTGACTCTCTCTTTCTCTCCCCTGAAGGTGCTGACTCTCTCTCTCTCTCTCCCCTGAAGATGCTAACTCTCTCTCTCCCTCCTCTGAAGGTGCTGACTCTCTCTCTCTCTCTCTCCTGTGAAGGTGCTGACTCTCTCTCTCTCCCTCCCCTGAAGGTGCTGACTCTCTCTCTCTCCCTCCCCTGAAGGTGCTGACTCTCTCTCCCTCCCCTGAAGGTGCTGACTCTCTCTCTCTCCCTCCCCTGAAGGTGCTGACTCTCTCTCCCTCCCCTGAAGGTGCTGACTCTCTCTCTCCCTCCCCTGAAGGTGCTGACTCTCTCTCTCCCTCCCCTGAAGGTGCTGACTCTCTCTCTCTCTCCCCTGAAGGTGCTGACTCTCTCTCTCTCCCTCCCCTGAAGGTGCTGACTCTCTCTCTCTCTCTCCCCTGAAGGTGCTGACTCTCTCTTTCTCTCCCCTGAAGGTGCTGACTCTCTCTCTCTCTCTCCCCTGAAGGTGCTGACTCTCTCTTTCTCTCCCCTGAAGGTGCTGACTCTCTCTCTCTCTCCCCTGAAGATGCTGACTCTCTCTCTCTCCCTCCCCTGAAGGTGCTGACTCACTCTCTCTCTCCCCTGAAGGTGCTGACTCTCTCTCTCTCTCTCCTCTGAAGGTGCTGACTCTCTCTCTCTCTCCCCTGAAGATGCTGACTCTCTCTCTCTCCCTCCCCTGAAGGTGCTGACTCTCTCTCTCCCTCCCCTGAAGGTGCTGACTCTCTCTCTCCCTCCCCTGAAGGTGCTGACTCTCTCTCTCCCTCCCCTGAAGGTGCTGACTCTCTCTCTCTCTCTCCCCTAAAGGTGCTGACTCTCTCTTTCTCTCCCCTGAAGGTGCTGACTCTCTCTCTCTCTCCCCTGAAGATGCTAACTCTCTCTCTCCCTCCCCTGAAGGTGCTGACTCTCTCTCTCTCCCTCCCCTGAAGGTGCTGACTCTCTCTCTCTCTCTCCCCTGAAGGTGCTGACTCTCTCTTTCTCTCCCCTGAAGGTGCTGACTCTCTCTCTCTCTCTCTCCCCTGAAGGTGCTGACTCTCTCTTTCTCTCCCCTGAAGGTGCTGACTCTCTCTCTCTCTCTCCCCTGAAGGTGCTGACTCTCTCTTTCTCTCCTCTGAAGGTGCTGACTCTCTCTCTCTCTCCCCTGAAGATGCTGACTCTCTCTCTCTCCCTCCCCTGAAGGTGCTGACTCTCTCTCTCCCTCCCCTGAAGGTGCTGACTCTCTCTCTCCCTCCCCTGAAGGTGCTGACTCTCTCTCTCTCTCTCCCCTGAAGGTGCTGACTCTCTCTCTCTCTCCCCTGAAGATGCTGACTCTCTCTCTCTCCCTCCCCTGAAGGTGCTGACTCTCTCTCCCTCCCCTGAAGGTGCTGACTCTCTCTCTCTCTCTCTCCCTCCCCTGAAGGTGCTGACTCTCTCTCCCTCCCCTGAAGGTGCTGACTCTCTCTCTCTCTCTCCTCTGAAGGTGCTGACTCTCTCTCCCTCCCCTGAAGGTGCTGACTCTCTCTCTCCCTCCCCTGAAGGTGCTGACTCTCTCTCCCTCCCCTGAAGGTGCTGACTCTCTCTCTCTCTCTCCCCTGAAGGTGCTGACTCTCTCTCTCTCTCTCCCCTGAAGGTGCTGACTCTCTCTCTCTCTCTCCCTCCCCTGAAGGTGCTGACTCTCTCTCTCCCTCCCCTGAAGGTGCTGACTCTCTCTCCCTCCCCTGAAGGTGCTGACTCTCTCTCTCTCTCTCCCCTGAAGGTGCTGACTCTCTCTCTCTCACTCTCTCTCCCCTGAAGGTGCTGACTCTCTCTCTCTCCCTCCCCTGAAGGTGCTGACTCTCTCTCTCTCCCTCCCCTGAAGGTGCTGACTCTCTCTCTCTCTCTCTCCTCTGAAGGTGCTGACTCTCTCTCTCTCCTCCCCTGAAGGTGCTGACTCTCTCTCTCTCTCCCTCCCCTGAAGGTGCTGACTCTCTCTCTCCCTCCCCTGAAGGTGCTGACTCTCTCTCTCTCCCTCCCCTGAAGGTGCTGACTCTCTCTCTCTCCCCCCCCTGAAGGTGCTGACTCTCTCTCTTTCTCCCTCCCCTGAAGGTGCTGACTCTCTCTCTCTCCCCTGAAGGTGCTGACTCTCTCTCTCTCTCTCCTCTGAAGGTGCTGACTCTCTCTCTCTCCTCCCCTGAAGGTGCTGACTCTCTCTCTCTCCTCCCCTGAAGGTGCTGACTCTCTCTCTCTCCTCCCCTGAAGGTGCTGACTCTCTCTCTCTCCTCCCCTGAAGGTGCTGACTCTCTCTCTCTCTCCCTCCCCTGAAGGTGCTGACTCTCTCTCTCTCTCTCTCTCTCTCCTCTGAAGGTGCTGACTCTCTCTCTCTCCTCCCCTGAAGGTGCTGACTCTCTCTCTCTCTCCCTCCTCTGAAGGTGCTGACTCACTCTCTCCCTCCCCTGAAGGTGCTGACTCTCTCTCTCCCTCCTCTGAAGGTGCTGACTCTCTCTCTCTCTCCCTCCCCTGAAGGTGCTGACTCTCTCTCTCTCTCCCCTGAAGGTGCTCTCTGTCTCTCTCCTGTGAAGGTGTTGACTCTCTCTCTCTCTCTCTCTCTCTCTCCCCTGAAGGTGCTCTCTCTCTCTCTCCCCTGAAGGTGCTAACTCTCTCTCTCTCTCACTCTCTCTCCCCTGAAGGTGCTGACTCTCTCTCTCTCTCTCCCCTGAAGGTGCTGACTCTCTCTCTCCCTCCCCTGAAGGTGCTGACTCTCTCTCTCTCCCTCCCCTGAAGGTGCTGACTCTCTCTCTCTCTCTCTCTCTCTCTCTCCCCTGAAGGTGCTGACTCTCTCTCTCTCTCTCTCCCCTGAAGGTGCTGACTCTCTCTCTCCCTCCCCTGAAGGTGCTGACTCTCTCTCTCTCCCTCCCCTGAAGGTGCTGACTCTCTCTCTCCCTCCCCTGAAGGTGCTGACTCTCTCTCTCCCTCCCCTGAAGGTGCTGACTCTCTCTCTCTCTCTCCCCTGAAGGTGCTGACTCTCTCTCTCCCTCCCCTGAAGGTGCTGACTCTCTCTCTCTCTCTCTCTCCTGTGAAGGTGCTGACTCTCTCTCACTCTCTCTCCCCTGAAGCTGCTGACTCTCTCTCTCTCTCTCTCCTGTGAAGGTGCTGACTCTCTCTCTCTCACTCTCTCTCCCCTGAAGGTGCTGACTCTCTCTCTCCCTCCCCTGAAGGTGCTGACTCTCTCTCTCTCCCTCCTCTGAAGGTGCTGACTCTCTCTCTCTCCCTCCTCTGAAGGTGCTGACTCTCTCTCCCTCCTCTGAAGGTGCTGACTCTCTGTCTCTCTCCTCCCCTGAAGGTGCTGACTCTTCTCTCTCTCTCTCCTCTGAAGCTGCTGACTCTCTCTCTCTCCTCCCCTGAAGGTGCTGACTCTCTCTCCCTCCCCTGAAGGTGCTGACTCTCTCTCTCCTCCCCTGAAGGTGCTGACTCTTCTCTCTCTCTCTCCTCTGAAGGTGCTGACTCTCTCTCTCTCCCTCCCCTGAAGGTGCTGACTCTCTCTCTCTCTCTCTCCTCTGAAGGTGCTGACTCTCTCTCTCTCCTCCCCTGAAGGTGCTGACTCTCTCTCTCTCTCTCTCTCCCTCCCCTGAAGGTGCTGACTCTCTCTCTCTCTCTCCCCTGAAGGTGCTGACTCTCTCTCTCCCTCCCCTGAAGGTGCTGACTCTCTCTCTCTCCCTCCCCTGAAGGTGCTGACTCTCTCTCTCTCTCTCTCTCTCTCTCTCCCTCCCCTGAAGGTGCTGACTCTCTCTCGCTCTCTCCTCTGAAGGTGCTGACTCTCTCTCTCCCTCCCCTGAAGGTGCTGACTCTCTCTCGCTCTCTCCTCTGAAGGTGCTGACTCTCTCTCTCTCCTCCCCTGAAGGTGCTGACTCTCTCTCTCTCCCTCCCCTGAAGGTGCTGACTCTCTCTCTCTCTCTCTCTCTCCTCTGAAGGTGCTGACTCTCTCTCTCTCTCCTCTGAAGGTGCTGACTCTCTCTCTCTCCTCCCCTGAAGGTGCTGACTCTCTCTCTCCCTCCCCTGACGTTGCTGACTCTCTCTCTCCCTCCCCTGAAGGTGCTGACTCTCTCTCTCTCTCTCTCTCCCTCCTCTGAAGGTGCTGACTCTCTCTCTCTCCCTCCCCTGAAGGTGCTGACTCTCTCTCTCCCTCCCCTGTAGGTGCTGACTCTCTCTCTCTCCCTCCCCTGAAGGTGCTGACTCTCTCTCTCTCTCCTCTGAAGGTGCTGACTCTCTCTCTCTCCTCCCCTGAAGGTGCTGACTCTCTCTCTCTCTCCTCTGAAGGTGCTGACTCTCTCTCTCTCCTCCCCTGAAGGTGCTGACTCTCTCTCTCTCCTCCCCTGAAGGTGCTGACTCTCTCTCTCTCTCTCCTCTGAAGGTGCTGACTCTCTCTCTCTCCCTCCCCTGAAGGTGCTGACTCTCTCTCTCTCTCCTCTGAAAGTGCTGACTCTCTCTCTCTCCCTCCTCTGAAGGTGCTGACTCTCTCTCTCTCCCTCCCCTGAAGGTGCTGACTCTCTCTCTCTCCCTCCCCTGAAGGTGCTGACTCTCTCTCTCTCTCTCTCCTCTGAAGGTGCTGACTCTCTCTCTCTCCCTCCTCTGAAGGTGCTGACTCTCTCTCTCTCCCTCCCCTGAAGGTGCTGACTCTCTCTCTCTCTCCTCTGAAGGTGCTGACTCTCTCTCTCTCTCCTCCCCTGAAGGTGCTGACTCTCTCTCTCTCCCTCCTCTGAAGCTGCTGACTCTCTCTCTCCCTCCCCTGAAGGTGCTGACTCTCTCTCCCTCCCCTGAAGGTGCTGACTCTCTCTCTCTCTCTCTCCTCTGAAGGTGCTGACTCTCTCTCTCTCCCTCCTCTGAAGGTGCTGACTCTCTCTCTCCCTCCTCTGAAGGTGCTGACTCTCTCTCTCCCTCCCCTGAAGGTGCTGACTCTCTCTCTCCCTCCCCTGAAGGTGCTGACTCTCTCTCTCCCTCCCCTGAAGGTGCTGACTCTCTCTCTCCCTCCCCTGAAGGTGCTGACTCTCTCTCTCCCTCCCCTGAAGGTGCTGACTCTCTCTCTCCCTCCCCTGAAGGTGCTGACTCTCTCTCTCCCTCCCCTGAAGGTGCTGACTCTCTCTCCCTCCCCTGAAGGTGCTGACTCTCTCTCGCTCTCTCTCTCTCCCTCCCCTGAAGGTGCTGACTCTCTCTCTCCCTCCCCTGAAGGTGCTGACTCTCTCTCTCCCTCCCCTGAAGGTGCTGACTCTCTCTCCCTCCCCTGAAGGTGCTGACTCTCTCTCGCTCTCTCTCTCTCCCTCCCCTGAAGGTGCTGACTCTCTCTCTCCCTCCCCTGAAGGTGCTGACTCTCTCTCTCTCTCTCTCTCTCTCTCCCCTGAAGGTGCTGACTCTCTCTCTCCCTCCCCTGAAGGTGCTGACTCTCTCTCCCTCCCCTGAAGGTGCTGACTCTCTCTCGCTCTCTCTCTCTCCCTCCCCTGAAGGTGCTGACTCTCTCTCTCCCTCCCCTGAAGGTGCTGACTCTCTCTGTCTCTCTCTCCCTCCCCTGAAGGTGCTGACTCTCTCTCTCTCTCTCTCTCTCTCTCCCCTGAAGGTGCTGACTCTCTCCCTCCCTCCCCTGAAGGTGCTGACTCTCTCTCTCTCTCTCTCCCTCCCCTGAAGGTGCTGACTCTCTCTCTCTCTCTCTCTCTCTCTCTCCCCTGAAGGTGCTGACTCTCTCTCTCCCTCCCCTGAAGGTGCTGACTCTCTCCCTCTCTCTCTCTCTCTCTCCCCTGAAGGTGCTGACTCTCTCTCTCCCTCCCCTGAAGGTGCTGACTCTCTCTCCCTCCCCTGAAGGTGCTGACTCTCTCTCGCTCTCTCTCTCTCCCTCCCCTGAAGGTGCTGACTCTCTCTCTCCCTCCCCTGAAGGTGCTGACTCTCTCTCTCTCTCTCTCTCCCTCCCCTGAAGGTGCTGACTCTCTCTCTCTCTCTCTCTCTCTCTCTCCCCTGAAGGTGCTGACTCTCTCCCTCCCTGTCCTGAAGGCACTGACTTTCACTCCGTCTCCCTGTGAAGGTGTTGACTTCCCCTCTCTCCCTTTGCTAAAGGCACTGACTCTCTGCCACCTGAAAGGGTGAACTCTCTTAATCCATCCCTGAAGGTGCAGACTCCCTCCCTCTTCCCCCTGAAGGTTCTGACATTCTCTCTCCCTCCCTCAAGGTGCTGACACTCTCTTATTCCATCCCTTGAAAGTGCTGCCTCTCTCCCTCCATTGGAGGTGCTGTCTCTCTCCCTCCATTGGAGGGAGAGACAGCCTCTCTCCCTCCCCTGACGTTGCCGACTCCCTTCCTCTCCCCCCGCAAAGGTGCTGAACCTCTCTCCCTCTCCTATCTGAAGGTTCTGACTCTCTGCCTTTCCCCTGAAGGTCATAGAATCATGAAGGTTTACAGAATGGAAACAGGCCCTTTGACCCAACTTGTTGTTTTCTTTTTAAGCCACTAAGCTAGTCTCAATTGCCTGCGTTTGCCCCATTTTCATCTATACTCAAGTGCTGACTCCTTCTCTCCCCCTCCTGAATTTGCTGAGTCTCTCTCTCTCTCCCACCTGAAGGTGTGAACTCTCTTACTCCATTCCCTGAAGGTGCTGACTCTCTCTCTCTCTCCCTCCCCTGAAGGTGCTGACTCTCTTCCCCGCTCAAATCATCAGCTATTAGTCGATAGTAGCGAGTGGTTCCAGTTGGTGGGAACCTCCAGTGCGAGTCCAGGAGTTGGTGGGACCAGAAAAGTACCCAGTCTTGTTTACTGTTTAGCATTCCTTCAAAAGGTCATGGCTTCCTGATTGTGATATCTTGTGCTCCAATCAGTCTCCCAGAGGTCAACGTTTGAAGGGGGAACAGTGAGTCCTGGAAAAAGCTGGATGGCTGGTAAAGTCGATGTGCCATGCCACTGTTCGACCCCTTTGATCTGGAGGTTGTTCGAATGACTTCAACACTGGTTCTCAGCCAGCACAATTACTTAAGCAGCACTGAGATATTTTATTTGTGAATGGCAACTCGCAAACATATAACCTTGTGAGTTGCCTTTAATCTCTGGAAGCATTGGACACAATATCCTTTGAACAGCTCGTTGCACTAGTCAGTGACCACTACACGCACTGACCCTTCATTATTACACAGAGATTTAAATTCCATTTGATCATTTGGGACCCAGGCAAGACAGCTTGTGCTTCTGTCACCAGGCTTCACCAGAGTTTGAGCCAAGTCTAAATTATATGTTACATGATTGACTCATCTGTAGTACAAATAGTTTGAACATTCTGAAGTAGTTGCTGGCAGAAACTAAAATTTCCTTTGATAAAGCATTTGAATTGCACAAGGGACAAAACACTGAACAGAGCATTTTTGAACTGCAAGGCGTGCAGGGCAGGGTGAATAAAATTTGTTGGGAAATGGGGGCTGCTTGGAATACCAGTAGTGAGGGCTCAGCAGAGAATTCAACCAGAATTCACCAGCCACATAGGTTCAATCAATGTTATCATTGTGGGAAGACCATCCCCAAAACAGATGCAAATGTAAAGAGTTCATTTGCTTCAGATGTAATCAGAAGGGCCACATGCAAGCCAGACAGAGAGTGAAACACAAGGTGCCTACTTCCCAGGAAAATAAACAAGGACTCCGATGAACAAGCTTAAGAAAGCTTCAGAAGATATGTTGGAAGCTTATACGGTCAATATTTTAAAGTTAAATAAATCACCTTCTGCACTGTATTGATTCTATGATTATGTGACTGGTGGTTGCAGAGCCATTGAGGAATTGCAAAATAAGGGTGCAAATTTAAAGACAGCACAGTGGTTAACACTGCTGCTTCGCAGGGCCGAGTTCAATGCTGGCCTCAGGGGACTGTGTGTGTGAAGTTTGCACGTTCTTCCTGTATCTGCGTGGGACTCCTCCGGGTGCTCTGGTTTCCTCCCACCTCCAAAGAACATAAGAACATAAGAAATAGGAGCAGGAGTAGGCCATCCAGCCCTTCGAGCCTGCCCCGCCATTCAATAAGATCATGGCTGATCTGTCGTGGCTCAGTTCCACCTTCCCGCCCTCTCCCCATAACCCTTAATCCCCTCTCTTATCAAAAACCCATCAACCCGCATCTTAAAAATATTTAGCGAGGCAGCCTCCACCACTTCAACGGGCAGAGAATTCCAGAGATTCACCACCCTTTGAGTGAAGAAGTTCCTCCTCAACTCCGTTCTAAACCACCCCCCCTTTATCTTGAGGCTGTGCCCCCTAGTCCTACTGTCTTTTTTGAGCGGGAAGAGTCTCTCCACCTCTATCCTATCCATCCCATTCATCATCTTATACATCTCAATGAGATCTCCCCTCATTCTTCTAAACTCCAATGAGTACAAGCCTAGTTTATTCAGCCTCTCCTCATAGCTCAACCCCCTCAACTCCGGTATCAGCCTAGTAAACCTCCTTTGCACTCCCTCCAAGGCCAAAATATCTTTGCGCAGGTGCGACGCCCAAAACTGCACACAGTACTCCAGCTGCGGCCTCACCAATGCCCTATACAGCCGCAGCAAGACCTCCCTACTTTTATATTCAATCCCCCTCGCTATGAAGGCCAGCATCCCATTCGCCTTCCTGACCACCTGCAAGCTGGGTTTTTGCGACTCATGCACAAGGACCCCGAGGTCCCTCTGCACCGTCGCCTGCTGCAGTTTTTCGCCACGTAAGTAATAATCCTTCCTACCAAAGTGGACCACCTCGCACTTGCCAACATTAAATTCCATTTGCCAGTTCCTGGCCCATTTGCCCAGCCTATCTAGATCCTTCTGCAGACTCTCCACACCCTCCGCACAATTTGCCGTTCCCCCAATCTTGGTGTCATCAGCAAATTTCGACACCCTACACTCGGTTCCCTCCTCCAGATCATCTATATAAATGGTAAAAAGCTGAGGCCCCAGCACTGACCCCTGGGGCACTCCACTAGTCACCATCCGCCAATCCAAATAGCACCCGTTGACCCCCACTCTCTGCCTCCTATTTGACAACCAATCCTCTATCCACGCTAACACCCTACCCCCAACTCCATGTCCCTCGACCTTCTGCAATAACCTCTTGTGAGGTACTTTGTCAAACGCCTTCTGAAAATCTAGAAAGACCACATCCACCGGCTCTCCTCTATCCACCGCCCTAGACACATCGTCATAGAACTCCAGTAAATTTGTCAGACACGACTTCCCTTTAATGAAACCGTGCTGCGTCTGCTCTATCAAGCAATTCCCTTCAAGATGCCTCGCAATTTCCTCCTTAATGAAATTGCAAGGTATGCAGGTTAGTTGAATAGACCACTCTAAATTTCCCCCTTGAGTCAGTTAGACTGGCAGGGTAAAATACAGGGTTACAGAGATAGAGCCTGGGTGAGATTGTAGTCAGTGCAGACTCAATGGGCCGAATGGCCTCCTTCTGCACTGTATTGATTCTATGATTCACTACCCCATCCATCAATCACTAACCATGGTAATAGGAGAACAAAGCTCTAACTATTTACAGGGAGGTTTGCAACCTATGAGGCTCAGAAATATTCAGCAAAGTTGGCAACCTATACAGGGGTTGGCTGTACTATCCTCAATGGTTGTGAAAAAACAGAGACATCCCCTTATGGGACAAGTCTGGCTGAAGGAAATCAAGCTCAGTTGGCTGGAAATATTCAGCATCACGGATGGGGTTTTCCAGGAGCTCATGTGCACATCAAGAAATTTTTCAGAGAGCTGGGGTGCAACTGGGAGAGTGGAAGCCAAAATTTGTGTGAATTCTAAGGCAATGCCTGGCCTGTCCTTTCTGCCGTACATCAAAACGTTGAGGAGGATTTGAAGCAATTGGAAGACTTAGGGTTAATCAACAGAGTGAGCTGCGTCAACAGACCCAGTATTGAAACCAGATCACACAGTGAGCATTTGTGATGATTACCAGTTGACCATGAACAGGGCTGCCCAAATAGCTATCCTAGCCCGAGGATAGAAAACCTTTACACTAAACTGGCAGGAGAACTCAAGTACACAAAATTGGACTTAAGCCTTGCCAACTGGCCACTTGAGCTGGAGGAAGGATCATGGGAGTTTGTCGTCATTCATACACACAAGGGCTCATTCCAATGTACGAGATTACCCATCAGCATTTCACCTGCTTATGCTATTTTTTAGCACAGCATGGAAAGCCTTCTGCAGGGGATACATCTGCACAATACCTTACTAACAGGGGCATCATCTGAGGAGTATGGTGCCAATCTGAAGGAAATCCTCAAAAGATTGGAAGAAGCTGGTGCCTGCTTGAAAAGAGAAAAATGTACTTTTCAAGCTGTTGCGGACACGTATTTAGCACTCCAAATCAATGCAAAAGAATTGCAACCATTAGAAAGAAAAGGGAAAGGCAATTAAAGAGGTGCCTGCACTGAAGAATGTAAGTTAAAATCCTTCCTAGGGATGGTCAACTGTTGTAGCTGCTTTTTATCAAACTTGTCCTATCTTGGCACAGTGACATCGACTTCTAAACATCAATGTTGGCAATGGGAAGATTTTCAGAGGAAAGCCTTTGACAAAGTAAACAGGCACACTACAATCATCTATCTTAGTGGTCCATTTTGATTCAGGCAAACAGATCAGTCTGATGCATCACCTTATACTTTCTCACAAGGTGGCAGGTGGCAAGGAACAGCCTGCCACTTACACCTCCAGGGCCTTGACTGATGCCAACAGGAGGTATTTGCAGATTGAGAGGCGCTGACAGTTATATTTGCTATCAAGAAGTTTCACCATTATCTCAGATTACCAGCCATTGTTAGGGCTACTCCGTGAAGAGAAACCAGTCCTGACCGTATCAGCCAGAGTACAAAGATGGGCCTCACTGTTAGGTGCTTCCAGCTACACATTCCAACACAGGCAGGGTCATACAGCTCAAAGGCTGATTCTCTAAGTTGGCTCCCACTTCCACAGACAGTATCTTCACCTTCAGTTCCTCTGGAGATAGTCCTTGCTTTGAATTCTCTGGACATTCTACCCATTTCATCTCCCACATCAAGATGTGGACTTCGAAGGACCCTCTTCTTTTGAAATTGAGGAGAATGGATTTGACAGGCTGGTGTTTTGAGAAATCCGAGCTGGTCCAGTCCTATTTGCAGTGTGGGGATGAAAATCATCTGTGCTGGTGGGATGCTTTTGAGGGGAGGCTGAATGACAGTCCCACCCTGGGGGCAACAACCACTCCTCCAGGAGCTGCACATGCTGGGCAAACCAAGATGAAGATGTTGGCCAGGGGCTGCATTTGGTGCTGTTCATGGGTCATCATTTCAGAACCTGCCTTGACCTCATGTTCCCAAATTTGACAGGGACAGTGAGGTTTTTAAGCAAGCCTGACATGAGGCAGCATCACTAGTTTGTGAGGCCAAACAGATCATCTTTTAGTTCAGAGCTTTGTGGGGAGGAGTGGGGACCCAGCTTGTGTACCCAGGAAGATGATTTGTCAGACAATCACCCTGCAGTGTGCAAGCATGTCAATCACAAGGGAAGGCAGGAAGCTGCAGCCCCCAGGACTCAGTAAGAGAGTCCAGTGTGTCAGCAGCTGAGTTGGTGCCAGCAGAACCAGAGCTCCCCAGGAAGAATCTCGACTCTCAGCAGAAGCAGAGGAAGAGTGTGTCAGGCCACCCACCA
>NW_027651161.1:0-20771 GCF_965287045.1 Carcharhinus amblyrhynchos | reverse complement strand
CCCACTCCACCCCCCCCCCACTCTCCACCCCCTCCACTCTCCATCCCCCCCACTCTCCACCCCCCACCCACTCTCCACCCCCCCCACTCTCCACCCCCCACCCACTCTCCACCCCCGCCACTCTCCACCCCCTCCACTCTCCATCCCCCCCCACTCTCCACCCCCACCCACTCTCCACTCCCCGCCACTCTCCACCCCCTCCACTCTCCATCCCCCCCCACTCTCCACCCCCACCCACTCTCCACTCCCCCCCCACTCTCCACCCCCCCCCTCCACCCCCCTCCACTCTCCATCCCCCCCCACTCTCCACTCCCCCCCACTCTCCACCCCCCCCCCGTCCACCCCCCTCCACTCTCCATCCCCCCCCACTCTCCACTCCCCCCCACTCTCCACCCCCACCCACTCTCCACCCCCCCCACTCTCCACCCCCCCCACTCTCCACCCCCCCCACTCTCCACCCCCCCCACTCTCCACTCCCCCCCACTCTCCACCCCCCACCCACTCTCCACCCCCCCACTCTCCACTCCCCCCCACTCTCCACCCCCCACCCACTCTCCACTCCCCCCCCACTCTCCACTCCCCCCTCCACCCCCCCACTCTCCACCCCCCCCACTCTCCACTCCCCCCCACTCTCCACTCCCCCCCACTCTCCACTCCCCCCCACTCTCCACTCCCCCCCACTCTCCACTCCCCCCCACTCTCCACCCTCCCCCCACTCTCCACCCCCCCCACTCTCCACCCCCCGCCACTCTCCACTCCCCCCCACTCTCCACCCCCCCCACTCTCCACCCCCCACCCACTCTCCACCCCCCCCCACTCTCCACCCCCCCCCACTCTCCACTCCCCCCCCACTCTCCACTCCCCCCCACTCTCCACCCCCCCGCCACTCTCCACCCCCCCCACTCTCCACCCCCCCGCCACTCTCCACCCCCCCGCCACTCTCCACCCCCCGCCACTCTCCACTTCCCCCCACTCTCCACCCCCCACCCACTCTCCACTCCCCCCCACTCTCCACCCCCCCCACTCTCCACCCCCCCCACTCTCCACCCCCCCCACTCTCCACTCCCCCTCCACTCTCCACTCCCCCCAACTCTCCCACTCCCCCCACTCTCCACCCCCCACCCACTCTCCACTCCCCCACACTCTCCACCCCACCCACTCTCCACCCCCCCCACTCTCCACCCCCCCCACTCTCCACCCCCCCCACTCTCCACCCCCCCGCCACTCTCCACCCCCCCGCCACTCTCCCCCCCCCACCCACTCTCCACTCCCCCCCACTCTCCACTCCCCCCCACTCTCCACCCCCCCCAGTCTCCACCCCCCCGCCACTCTCCACTCCCCCCCACTCTCCACCCCCCACCACCCCCACTCTCCACTCCCCCCCACTCTCCACTCCCCCCCACTCTCCACCCCCCCGCCACTCTCCACCCCCCCCACTCTCCACCCCCCCGCCACTCTCCACCCCCCCCACTCTCCACCCCCCCCACTCTCCACTCCCCCGCCACTCTCCACTCCCCCCCACTCTCCACCCCCCGCCACTCTCCACTCCCCCCCACTCTCCACTCCCCCCCACTCTCCACCCCCCCCCACTCTCCACCCCCCCCCACTCTCCACCCCCCCCAGTCTCCACCCCCCCGCCACTCTCCACTCCCTCCCCACTCTCCACCCCCCCCCACTCTCCACTCCCCCCCACTCTCCACCCCCCCCACTCTCCACCCCCCCCAGTCTCCACCCCCCCGCCACTCTCCACTCCCCCCCACTCTCCACCCCCCCCACTCTCCACCCCCCCCCACTCTCCACTCCCCCCCACTCTCCACTCCCCCCCACTCTCCACTCCCCCCCACTCTCCACCCCCCCCACTCTCCACCCCCCCCCCACTCTCCACCCCCCCCCCACTCTCCACTCCCCCCCACTCTCCACTCCCCCCCACTCTCCACCCCCCCCACTCTCCACTCCCCCCCACTCTCCACTCCCCCCCACTCTCCACCCCCCCCACTCTCCACTCCCCCCCACTCTCCACTCCCCCCCACTCTCCACCCCCCGCCACTCTCCACCCCCCCCCCACTCTCCACCCCCCCCACTCTCCACCGCCCCCCACTCTCCACCCCCCCGCCACTCTCCACCCCCCCCCCACTCTCCACCCCCCCCACTCTCCACCCCCCCCACTCTCCACCCCCCCGCCACTCTCCACCCCCCCCCACTCTCCACCCCCCCCACTCTCCACCCCCCCCCACTCTCCACCCCCCCACTCTCCACCCCCCCGCCACTCTCCACCCTCCCCACTCTCCACCCCCCCCACTCTCCACCCCCCCTCTACTCTCCACCCCTCCCCCCCCCCCCCCCCCCCACCCCACACAAGAAAAAACCGACACAAATTATAAGATATAATTTTCAAGCAGGAAAAGGCCCAGGAGGCAAGAAAACAACCAGCCACAGGATAAGGACAGGACATCATCGGGGGCAACAGGGGTGGGACATGAGCTGAGAGATAAGTGACAGAGCACCAAGAAACAGGGACACCTCCTCTCTCTGCCTCTCCCCCACCCACACACTCCCCCACCCACACTAACACCACACTCCCCCCCGACACACTCCCCCACCCACACTAACACCACACTCCCCCACCCACGCACTCCCACCACACTCCCCCACCCACACACTCCCCCACCCACACACTCCCTCGCCCTCTCACACACCCACCCTCTCACACACTCACCCTCTCACACACTCACCCTCTCACGCACTCCCCCACCCTCCCCCACCCTCCCCCACACTCCCCCACCCTCTCACCCTCTCACACACAGACAGGGTAGGGAAATCCCTGGGAGCTGTGGTGAGATTTGCGCTCTCTCACAAGCAGACTGATTTTATCCGGATAGAATCGCAGGACTGATTCCAAACCATTTCCATGTGTTCCATGGTAAAGCACGGTGACTAATTCTCCTGCTGACTCAGAGGCCTCTGTTCAATAATGAGATCCCAATCTTACACAGAGTATAATTCTCAAACACACTGGATATATTGGTCACATTGCACTCAGAGCCACTCACCACAGTTCCAGGTGTCTCACAGTAAAACACACAGCTCCAGAGATTTTACACACTTCCCACTGCCGTGATTCTTAACCCTGCCCCAAGCTGACAAAGAGAAATACTCACAACTCGGAGACAGCGTCTGCTCTGAGGGAGTGTGGTTCAGCAGAACGCTCTTTATAAAGGATCTTGTGACAATCAGATCCCTCCTCCCGAATATCTCACTGGGAAATCCCAGTCAGCTGCTATCTGGGAAATTCTCAACTAGACGGGAAACTGAGGCTCCAACTGGGAACATTGTCCAAACCTGTCCTGGGAGTGTTTGATGGGGACAGTGTAGAGGGAGCTTTACTCTGTATCTAACCCCGTGCTGTACCTGTCCTGGGAGTGTTTGATGGGGGACAGTGTAGAGGGAGCTTTACTCTGTATCTAACCCTGTGCTGTACCTGTCCTGGGAGTGTTTGATGGGGACAGTGTAGAGGGAGCTTTACTCTGTATCTAACCCCGTGCTGTACCTGTCCTGGGAGTGTTTGATGGGGGACAGTGTAGAGGGAGCTTTACTCTGTATCTAACCCCGTGCTGTACCTGTCCTGGGAGTGTTTGATGGGGGACAGTGTAGAGGGAGCTTTACTCTGTATCTAACCCCGTGCTGTTCCTGTCCTGGGAGTGTTTGATGAGGGGACAGTGCAGAGGGAGCTTTACTCTGTATCTAACCCTGTGCTGCCCTTGTAAGGGTAGAAATGAGCTGACCTTTCCAGTCCAGGTGACCCTTTGCCAAAGCCGGCTGGATTTGACATGGGGTTGTCTGGACTGGAAAGGTCAGCTCATTTCTCCCTCACAGATGCTGCCAGACCCGCTGAGATTTTCCAGCATTTTCCCTTTTGGTCCCCAGTTGAGTTGCTGGGAATGTTGCTGGTTGCTGGACTGCTGTGTCTGTGTCTGTATTGTGTACAGACAATGAGAAATCGAAATGAATCATCGTCCATTTGTACATTGCTGCTGTGTAACTGAATCAAACACACTCTGAACCTCTGACCCAGTAAGAACTGGTTTCACATCAAACAGAAGGAACAGCGGGGAAAGAGGATCAGAAACTGATCCAGAAAACCATGGAAACCACCGGAGAGCAGGGATTGGAGACTGGTTTTTCAATTCAAAGCTGAAATCTGAGCCATCAGATAAACCCTCCCTCCGCCCAGAAATAGAAACTCAGAAACTAGAAGCAGGAGGAGGCCATTTGGCCCTTCCAACCTGCTCTGCTGTTCATTCTGATCATGGCTGATCATCGAATTCAATATCCTGATCCCCCTCCCCCCCAATATCCCTCAATCCCTTTAACCCCAAGAATGAAATCTAATTCCTTCCTGAAATCTCACAATGTTTTGGCCTCAACTACTTTCTGTGGGAGTGAATTCCACACATTCCCCACCCTCTGGGTGAAGAAATTTGAGTTGATTTCTTATTGTCACACGTATTAACAAAGTGAAAAGTATTGTTTCTTCACTATACAGACAAAGCATACCGTTCATAGAGAAGGAAAGGAGAGGGTGAGGAATGGAGTGTTACAGTCACAGCGAGGGTGTAGAGAAAGATCAGCTGAGTGTGAGGTGAATCCATTCAAAAGTCTGACAGCAGCAGGGAAGAAGCTGTTCTTGAGTCGGTCGGTACGGGACCTCAGAATTTTGAAGAGAGAATGTCCAGGGTGTGTGGGGGTGCGCGGGGGGGGATCCTTCATTCTGCTGGCTGCTTTTCCCCGAGGCAGCGGGAAGTGTCGACAGACTCAATGGATGGAGGCTGGTCCCACATGGGAGAGAAGGTGAAAGCACAGGGAGAGATTTGGTGAGATGGGTCAGAGACGGACTCAGGAATGGGACACAGAGGGGGGTGGTAGAAGGCTGTTTGAGTGACTGGAGGTTGTGTCCAGTGGCGTATCACAAGGTTCAATGCTGGGATCCTTATTGTTTGTTCTATACAGAAATGATAGATGATAACGTGGGCGTAACATGAAGCAAGTTTGCAGACAATGCTGAGATTGATCGTGTGATTAATAGTGAAGAAGGTGGTAGATTACAGGAAGATATAGTTTCCATGTGCATAGATCCCTGAAAGTTGGCACCCAGGTTGATAAGGTTGTTAAGAAGGCGTACGGTGTGTTAGCTTTTATTGGTAGAGGGATTGAATTTCGGAGCTGTGAGGTCATGTTACAACTGTACAAAACTCTGGTGTGGCCGCACTTGGAGTATTGCGTACAGTTCTGGTCGCCGCATTATAAGAAAGATGTGGAAGCATTGGAAAGGGTGCAGAGGAGGTTTACCAGGATGTTGCCTGGTATGGTGGGAAGGTCTTATGAGGAAAGGCTGAGGGACTTGAGGTTGTTTTCATTGGAGAGAAGAAGGTTACGAGGTGACCTAATTGAGGCATACAAGATGATCAAAGGATTGGATAGGGTGGACAGTGAGAGCCTTTTACCTCGGATGGCGATGGCTAACACAAGGGTACATAGCTTTAAATTAAGGGGTGGTAATTATAGGACGGATGTCAGAGGTAGGTTCTTTACTCAGAGGGTAGTAAGGGTGTGGAATGCCCTGCCTGCAGCAGTTGTGGACTCGCCAACTTTAAGGGTGTTCAAATGGTCAGTGGATAGGCATATCGATAACATTGGAATAGTTTAGGTTAGAGGGTCATTAGATTGGTTCCACTGGTCGGCACAACATCGAGGGCCGAAGGGCCTGTACTGCGCTGGAATGTTCTATGTTCTATAGATGGGCTGGTCAGATGGAGAGAGCAGTGGCAGGCAGTATTTAACCCTGATCAGTGTGAGGTGATACACTTTGGAAGCAGGAACAAGACGAAGGATTATTTAATGGACGGCAGGACAGTGGGAAGCTCAGAGGGATCTTGGGGTAATTATTGACAGATCCCTGAAGGTGACAGAGCAGGTGGATAGGATAGTTAAGAAGGCAAATGGGACACTTCCTTTTACCAGTCATAGTGTAGAGTATAAGAGCAAGGAGGTAATGTTGGAGCTGTACAGAGCGTTGGTTAGGCCACAGCTGGAATACTGTGTGCAGTTCCACTCACCTCACTATAGGAAGGAGGTGATTGTACTAGATGGGGTACAGAGGAGATTCACCAGGATGGAGCCTGGGATGGAGCATCTGAGCTGTAAGGAGAGAGGCTGGGATTTGGGCTTGTTTTCGCTGGAAAGAAGGCGGCTAAGAGGGGATCTTATTGAAACATATAAGATGATTAGAGGTTTAGATAGGGTGGACAGTGATAGCCTTTTTCCTCGGATGGAGAAAGCTAGCTCGAGGGGGCATAGCTTGAAATTAAGGGGTGGTAGTTATAGGACGGATGTCAGGGGTAGGTTCTTTACCCAGAGGGTGGTGAGGGACTGGAATGCCCTGCCTGCTGCAGTTGTAAATGCACCTAGTTTGGGGGCGTTTAAGAGATCCGTGGATAGGTTTATGGGCGAAAAGGGATTGGTTTAGGTTAGAGGGTCATTGTTTTTTTTCAACTGGTCGGCGCAACATCGTGGGCCGAAGGGCCTGTTCTGCGCTGTAATGTTCTATGTTCTATGTTCTATGTTTTCTCTGGGACAGAGAGTGGGGAGAGAGGCTGGGACTGTTTTCTCTGGGACAGAGAGGGCTGAGGGGGGACATGATTGAGGTGTGTAAGATTATGAGAGTTTTTGATAGGGACAGTGTAGAGGGAGCTTTACTCTGTATCTAACCCTGTGCTGTATCTGCCCTGGGAGTGTTTGATGGGGGGACAGTGTAGAGGGAGCTTTACTCTGTATCTAACCCTGTGCTGTATCTGCCCTGGGAGTGTTTGATGGGGGGACAGTGTAGAGGGAGCTTTACTCTGTATCTAACCCTGTGCTGTATCTGTCCTGGGAGTGTTTGATGGGGGACAGTGTAGAGGGAGCTTTACTCTGTATCTAACCCTGTGCTGTATCTGTCCTGGGAGTGTTTGATGGGGGGACAGTGTAGAGGGAGCTTTACTCTGTATCTAACCCCGTGCTGTACCTGTCCTGGGAGTGTTTGATGGGCACAGTGCAGAGGGAACTTTACTCTGTATCTAACCCCGTGCTGTACCTGTCCTGGGAGTGTTTAATGGGGACAGTGTAGAGGGAGCTTTACTCTGTATCTAACCCTGTGCTGTCCCTGTCCTGGGAGTGTTTGATGGGGGGACAGTGTAGAGGGAGCTTTACTCTGTATCTAACCCCGTGCTGTACCTGTCCTGGGAGTGTTTGATGGGGGACAGTGTAAAGGGAGCTTTACTCTGTATCTAACCCCGTGCTGTACCTGTCCTGGGAGTGTTTGATGGGGGGACAGTGTAGAGGGAGCTTTACTCTGTATCTAACCCCGTGCTGTACCTGTCCTGGGAGTGTTTGATGGGCACAGTGCAGAGGGAACTTTACTCTGTATCTAACCCCGTGCTGTACCTGTCCTGGGAGTGTTTAATGGGGACAGTGTAGAGGGAGGTTTACTCTGTATCTAACCCTGTGCTGTCCCTGTCCTGGGAGTGTTTGATGGGGGGACAGTGTAGAGGGAGCTTTACTCTGTATCTAACCCCGTGCTGTACCTGTCCTGGGAGTGTTTGATGGGGGACAGTGTAAAGGGAGCTTTACTCTGTATCTAACCCCGTGCTGTACCTGTCCTGGGAGTGTTTGATGGAGGGACAGTGTAGAGGGAGCTTTACTCTGTATCTAACCCCGTGCTGTACCTGTCCTGGGACTGTTTGATGGGGGACAGTGTAGAGGGAGATTTACTCTGTATTTAACCCCGTGCTGTCCCTGTCCTGGGAGTGTTTGATGGGGGACAGTGTAGAGGGAGCTTTACTCTGTATCTAACCCCGTGCTGTACCTGTCCTGGGAGTGTTTGATGGGGGACAGTGTAGAGGGAGCTTTACTCTGTATCTAACCCCGTGCTGTCCCTGTCCTGGGAGTGTTTGATGGGGGACAGTGTAGAGGGAGATTTACTCTGTATCTAACCCTGTGCTGTCCTTGTAAGGGTAGAAATGAGCTGACCTTTCCAGTCCAGGTGTCCCTTTGCCAAAGCCGGCTGGATTTGACACGGGGTTGCCTGGACTGGAAAGGTCAGCTCATTTCTCCCTCACAGATGCTGCCAGACCTGCTGAGATTTTCCAGCATTTTCCCTTTTGGTCCCCAGTTGAGTTGCTGGGAATGTTGCTGGTTGCTGGACTGCTGTGTCTGTGTCTGTATTGTGTACAGACAATGAGAAATCGAAATGAATCATCGTCCATTTGTACATTGCTGCTGTGTAACTGAATCAAACACACTCTGAACCTCTGACCCAGTAAGAACTGGTTTCACATCAAACAGAAGGAACAGCGGGGAAAGAGGATCAGAAACTGACCCAGAAAACCATGGAAACCACCGGAGAGCAGGGATTGGAGACTGGTTTTTCAATTCAAAGCTGAAATCTGAGCCATCAGATAAACCCTCCCTCCGCCCAGAAATAGAAACTCAGAAACTAGAAGCAGGAGGAGGCCATTCGGCCCTTCCAACCTGCTCTGCTGTTCATTCTGATCATGGCTGATCATCAAATTCAATATCCTGATCCCCCTCCCCCCCAATATCCCTCGATCCCTTTAACCCCAAGAGTGAAATCTAATTCCTTCCTGAAATCTCACAACGTTTTGGCCTCAACTACTTTCTGTGGGAGTGAATTCCACACATTCCCCACCCTCTGGGTGAAGAAATTTCTCCTCACCTCAGTTCTAAAAGGTTTACCCCTTATCCTCAAACTCTGACCCCTAGTTCTGGACTCCCCCCACCATCGGGAACATTCTTTCTGAATCTACCCTGTCTAACCCTGTTAGAATTTTATAAGTTTCTATCAGATCCCCTCTCACTCTAAACTCCAGTGAATATAATCCCAACCAACTCAGTCTCTCCTCATATGACAGACCTGCCATCCCAGGGATCAGCCTGGTAAACCTTCACTGTGCTCCCTCTATAGCAAGGACATCCTTCCTCAGATAAGGAGACCAAAACTGTACACAATACTCCAGGTGTGGCCTCACCAACACCCTGTACAATTGCAGTAAAACATCCCTATCCCTATACTCAAATCCTCTTGCTGTAAACATACCATTTCCCTTCTTTCCTGCCTGCTGTACCTGATACTTGAGGTCACTCAGAGCATGAAACAAAGAAGGAGGAATAAAGAACAGTCCAGTACAGGAACAGGCCCTTCGCTACATCAAAGCTGTGCCTCTAAACAAAAGACCTTTTTGCCTCAATGCAGTCCATATCCCTCGACTCAACATCTCTTCATGTAACTGTCAAGCTGCCTCTGAAATGTTGCTATTGTATCTGCTTCTATCATCTCTTCTGGCAGCACGTTCCAGGCACTTAGCACACTGTGTGTAAAAAAAACTTACTTCTCACATTGCCTTAAATTTCACCCCTTTTACCCTGAAATGTGTTGGATTCCTGGATCTCTGGGAGTATTTCTGGGGAAGTTGGGACCTGTACAAGTGGGACGCTCTGTATCTGAACCACATTACAGGCAACATTCCTGTGGGTAGGTTGGCAGCTGCTCTTGGGAGGAGGTTTAACCAGTCTGGCAGGGAGAAGGAATGATGTGGAGATGCTGGTGTTGGACTGGGGTAAACACAGTAAGAAGTTTCACAACACCAGGTGAGAGTCCAACTGGTTTATTTGGTGGTAAATGCCACAAGCTTTCAGAAACTGTGTTTCTCGTCAGGTGAGTGGAGAGTTCTGTACAGAAACAGGGCAGACTAAAACCTGGTGTTGTCAGACTTTTTACCAGATAAACACACACAGTTTACAGAATACTGATTAGAATGCAAGTCTTTACAGCTAATCTGCTATTCAAGTCTTAAAGATGCAGACAATGTGAGTGGAGAGAGTATTAAACACAGGTTAAAGAGATGTGTATTGTTTCCAGACAGGACAGTTAGTGAGATTTTGCAAACGCAGGCAAGTCACGGGGGTTACAGATAGTGCGACATGAACCCAAGATCCCGGTTGAGGCTGTCCTCATGTGTGTGGAACTTGGCTATCATTATCGTCACAGTAACAAGTCTGACAACACCAGGTTTAAGTCCAACAGATTTATTTGATAGCAAACTATCAGACTTCTTACTGTGTTTACCCCAGTCCAATGCCAGCATCTCTACATCATATCATGATAGTTCTTGGGTTCATGTCGCACTATCTGTAACCCCTGTGACTTACCTGGACTTGCAAAATCTCACTAACTGTCCTGTCTGGAGACAATACACATCTCTTTAACCTGTGTTTATCACAGGAGATTTCAGCTTTTGTGACACTGAATGGTTTATCAGAATTTAAAGTTCTGTTACTTGGAGTGAAAAACACCCGAGCCATATTTCAATGGTTAACTGACAAAATCATTTCAGAATTATCCAATTGTGTGGTGTATACGGACAATCCGGTGAGTTTTAATCAGACACGGAAAGATGACTGGAAGATTCCGGTGGAATTACTCGATCGACTTCAGGAGGTGGGTTTGGTGGGAAAGCTGGCAAAGAGTGAGTCTGGAAAAGCTCAAGGACATGTTCCTGGGCCATCCCATTGGACGTGGACAGATGGCCCCACAGGACGTGAACATGAATTGGAGAGTTCCCAATCCCATCGACAGGAAGGGAAACAATGGGGTTTTTGGGCCTGAGTGGTTTTTAACCGTCAATTTGTGCTGAATGTTAGCAGTGTGATTTCCCCACTGACTGACTTGCTGAAGAAGTGTAACTAATTTCAGTCAATGGCAGAGTGTTAACTGAGATTAGACGGCCTGGAGGCTGTGTTAATCCTGCTCCTGTGTTGGTTCCACTCAATTCCACAAGACCATTCCAGGTGGCTATCAATGTGAGTGATGTGGGTGCCGTGCTCTTCCAAGAAGATAACAAAGGATTAGAGCAGCTGATTGGGTGTTTTTCCAAAAAATTGAATGATGTCCAGAAGAAATATTCAAGGATTGAAGAAGAGACTTTGAGTTTAGTGCTGGCTTTGCAACATGTTAACACTCCGTATTGACAGTAATTTATTGGAGATGCTGGTGTGGACTGATCGTAATCCACTGAATTCCACACATTCCCCACCCTCTGGGTGAAGAAATTTGAGTTGATTTCTTATTGTCACACGTATTAACAAAGTGAAAAGTATTGTTTCTTCACTATACAGACAAAGCATACCGTTCATAGAGAAGGAAAGGAGAGGGTGAGGAATGGAGTGTTACAGTCACAGCGAGGGTGTAGAGAAAGATCAGCTGAGTGTGAGGTGAATCCATTCAAAAGTCTGACAGCAGCAGGGAAGAAGCTGTTCTTGAGTCGGTCGGTACGGGACCTCAGACTTTTGAAGAGAGAATGTCCGGGGTGTGTGGGGGTGCGCGGGGGGGGATCCTTCATTCTGCTGGCTGCTTTTCCCCGAGGCAGCGGGAAGTGTCGACAGACTCAATGGATGGAGGCTGGTCCCACGCGGGAGAGAAGGTGAAAGCACAGGGAGAGATTTGGTGAGATGGGTCAGAGACGGACTCAGGAATGGGACACAGAGGGGGGTGGTAGAAGGCTGTTTGAGTGACTGGAGGTTGTGTCCAGTGGCGTATCACAAGGTTCAATGTTGGGATCCTTATTGTTTGTTCTATACAGAAATGATAGATGATAACGTGGGCGTAACATGAAGCAAGTTTGCAGACAATGCTGAGATTGATCGTGTGATTAATAGTGAAGAAGGTGGTAGATTACAGGAAGATATAGTTTCCATGTGCATAGATCCCTGAAAGTTGGCACCCAGGTTGATAAGGTTGTTAGGAAGGCTTACGGTGTGTTAGCTTTTATTGGGAGAGGGATTGAATTTCGGAGCCGTGAGGTCATGTTACAACTGTACAAAACTCTGGTGCGGCCGCACTTGGAGTATTGCGTACAGTTCTGGTCGCCGCATTATAAGAAAGATGTGGAAGCATTGGAAAGGGTGCAGAGGAGGTTTACCAGGATGTTGCCTGGTATGGTGGGAAGGTCTTATGAGGAAAGGCTGAGGGACTTGAGGTTGTTTTCATTGGAGAGAAGAAGGTTACGAGGTGACCTAATTGAGGCATACAAGATGATCAGAGGATTGGATAGGGTGGACAGTGAGAGCCTTTTTCCTCGGATGGTGATGGCTAACACAAGGGGACATAGCTTTAAATTAAGGGGTGGTAATTATAGGACGGATGTCAGAGGTAGGTTCTTTACCCAGAGGGTAGTAAGGGTGTGGAATGCCCTGCCTGCAGCAGTTGTGGACTCACCAACTTTAAGGGCGTTCAAATGGTCAGTGGATAGGCAT
Source organism: Carcharhinus amblyrhynchos (assembly GCF_965287045.1). NCBI lineage: Eukaryota > Metazoa > Chordata > Chondrichthyes > Carcharhiniformes > Carcharhinidae > Carcharhinus > Carcharhinus amblyrhynchos. Next base: position 8,405 of record NW_027651161.1, on the reverse strand, counting down.
ATGGATAACATTGGAATAGTTTAGGTTAGAGGGTCATTAGATTGGTTCCACTGGTCGGTGCAACATCGAGGGCCGAAGGGCCTGTACTGCGCTGGAATGTTCTATGGTCTATAGATGGGCTGGTCAGATGGAGAGAGCAGTAGCAGATAGTATTTAACCCTGATCAGTGTGAGGTGATACACTTTGGAAGCAGGAACAAGACGAAGGATTATTTAATGGACGGCAGGACACTGGGAAGCTCAGAGGGATCTTGGGGTAATTATTGACAGATCCCTGAAGGTGACAGAGCAGGTGAATAGGATAGTTAAGAAGGCAAATGGGACACTTCCTTTTACCAGTCATGGTATAGAGTATAAGAGCAAGGAGGTAATGTTGGAGCTATACAGAGCGTTGGTTAGGCCACAGCTGGAATACTGTGTGCAGTTCCACTCACCTCACTATAGGAAGGAGGTGATTGTACTAGAGGGGGTACAGAGGAGATTCACCAGGATGGAGCCTGGGATGGAGGATCTGAGCTGTAAGGAGAGAGGCTGGGATTGTTTTCTCTGGGACAGAGAGAGGGGAGAGAGGCTGGGATTGTTTTCTCTGGGACAGAGAGGGGGGAGAGAGGCTGGGATTGTTTTCTCTGGGACAGAGAGTGGGGAGAGAGGCTGGGATTGTTTTCTCTGGGACAGAGAGGGCTGAGGGGGGAGAGAGAGGCTGGGATTGTTTTCTCTGGGACAGAGAGTGGGGAGAGAGGCTGGGATTGTTTTCTCTGGGACAGAGAGAGGGGAGAGAGGCTGGGATTGTTTTCTCTGGGACAGAGAGGGCTGAGGGGGGAGATGATTGAGGTGTGTAAGATTATGAGGGGTATGGACTGGGTGAGCAGGGAGCAGCTGTTCCCCTGGGTTGAGGGGTCGGTCACGAGGGGGCAGAGTTTTAGGGTGAGGGACAGGAGATTCCGAGGGGATTTGAGAAAAACCTTTTCACTGAGAGGGTGATGGGAATCTGGAATGTGCTGCCTGGGAAGGTAGTGGAAGCTGGAAACCTCACAACCTTTAAAAAATATTTGGATAAACACTTGAAATATCAAAATATTCGAGGATATGGGATTAGTGAGGAAATGGGGTTAGTGTGATTAGTGATGGTTATTATCGGTACAGACTCGATGGGCCGAAGGGCCTTTCCTGTGCTGTACATCTCAGTGAATCCATGAATCTTAGTGGCCTGTAGTTTCCCGCTTTTTATCCCTCTTCTATTTTAAATAATGGGGGTGATCTCCAGCCTGAACTCAGTGTCCGTGGGAACACGACAGTGGCTCAGTATCCGGTAAAACCCACACATCGTGAATCTCACCCGTGGAAAAGATTAACAGATCCAAATGTAGTCCCCTCACAGTCAGAAACGGGAGAATTCATAACAGGGAATAGAGAAATGGGTGAGGAATTAAATTTCTACTTTGCTTCAGTCTTCACAAAGGAAGATATGAAGAATGTACCAGGCGCTCTGAGAGAAACAGGTTTTAGTGAGGAGCTGAAGGAAATCAGTGTTAGGCGAGAAATGGTATTGGGGGAATTGATGGGATTGCAGTTGGATAAATCTCCAGATCCTGATAATCTTCATCCCAGAGTACTTAAGGAAGTGGCCCTGGATCCATTGGTGGTTATTTTCCAAAATTCTTTGGACTCTGGACTGGTTCCTACAGATTGAAGGGTAGCTAATGTAAGTCTGCTATTCAAACAGGGAGGGAGGGAGAGAGAAAACGGAACCACAGACCAGTGAGCCTCACATCGGTACTGGGGAAGTTGCTGGAATTCATTATCAAGGATTTTATAACTCAGCATTTTGAAGGCAGTGGGATAATCAGACAAAGTCAGCATGGATTTACACAAGGGAAATCACGCCTAATGAATCTATTGGAATTCTTGAAGGATGTAACCAGTAGAATTGTTGGAGGAGAACCAGTGGATGTGGTTTATTTGGACTTTCAGAAGGCTTTCGACAAGGTCATAGAGTCATAGAGGTTTACAGCATGAAAACAGGCCCTTCAGCCCAACCTGTCCATGCTGTCCGTTCTTTTTTAAAACCCCTAAACTAATCCCAATTGCCCACATCCCTCTATACCCATTGTACCCTAATAACTGTCTAAATGCTTTGTCATAGAACCATAGAATCCTACAGTACAGAACGAGGCCCTTCGGCCCATCGAGTCTGCACCGACCATAATCCCACCCAGGCCCTGCCCCCATTTCCCGACATATTTACCCACTAATCCCTCTAACCTCCCATCTCAGGACACTAAGGGGCAATTTTAGCGTGGCCAATCAACCTACCTGCACATTTTTGGACTGCGTGAGGAAACCGGAGCACTCGGAGGAAACCCACGCAGACACGGGTGGAACATGCAAACTCCGCACAGACAGTGACCCAAGCTGGGAATCGAACCCGGGTCCCTGGAGCTGTGAAGCAGCAGTGCCAACCACTGTGCTACCGTGCTGAACCAATTTTGTCTTTTTAAAAGACCAAATTATACCCGCCTCTACTACTGCCTCTGGCAGCTCGTTCCAGACACTCACCACCCTCTGTGTGATAAATTGCCCCTCTGGACACTTTTGTATCTCTCCCCTCTCACCTTAAACCTATACCCTATAGTTTTAGACTCCCCTACCTTTGGGAAAAGACATTGACTATCTCGCTGATCTGTGCCCCTCATTATTTTATAGACCTCTATAAGATCACCCCTCAGCCTCCTGGAACGGCAAATTGTGCGGAGGGTGTGGAGAGTCTGCAGAAGGATCTAGATAGGCTCGGCGAATGGGCCAGGAAATGGCAAATGGAATTTAATGTTGGCAAGTGCGAGGTGGTCCACTTTGGTAGGAATAATGGTAGGAAGGATTATTACTTACGTGGCGAAAAACTGCAGCAGGCGACGGTGCAGAGGGACCTCGGGGTCCTTGTGCATGAGTCGCAAAAACCCAGCTTGCAGGTACAGCAGGTGGTCAGGAAGGCAAATGGGATGCTGGCCTTCATAGCGAGGGGGATTGAATATAAAAGTAGGGAGGTCTTGCTGCAGCTGTATAGGGCATTGGTGAGGCCGCAGCTGGAGTATTGTGTGCAGTTTTGGTCGCCGCACTTACGCAAGAATATTTTGGCCTTGGAGGGAGTGCAGAGGAGGTTTACTGGGCTGATACCGGAGTTGAGGGGGTTGAGCTATGAGGAGAGGCTGAATAAACTAGGCTTGTACTCGTTAGAGTTTAGAAGAATGAGGGGAGATCTCATTGAGACGTACAAGATGATGAATGGGATGGATAGGATAGAGGTGGAGAGACTCTTCCCGCTCAGAAAGGACAGTAGGACTAGAGGGCACAGCCTCAAGATAAAGGGGGGGCGGTTTAGAACGGAGTTGAGGAGGAACTTCTTCACTCAAAGGGTGGTGAATCTCTGGAATACTCTGCCCGTTGAAGTGGTGGAGGCTGCCTCGCTAAATATATTTAAGACGCGGGTTGATGGATTTTTGATAAGAGAGGGGATTAAGGGTTATGGGGAGAGGGCGGGAATGTGGAACTGAGACACAACAGATCAGCCATGATCTTATTGAATGGCGGGGCAGGCTCGAAGGGCTAGATGGCCTACTCCTGCTCCTATTTCTTATGTTCTTATGTTCTTATGTTCTCCTACGCTCCAGAGAAAAAAGTCCCAGTCTATCCAGTGTCTCCTTATAACTCAATCCATCAAGTCCCAGTAGCATCCTAGTAAATCTTTTCTGCACTCTTTCTAGTTTAATAATATCCTTTCTATAATAGGGTGACCAGAACTGTACACAGTATTCCAAGTGTAGCCTTACCAATGTCTTGTACAACTTCAACAAGACATCCCAACTCCTGTATTCAGTGTTCTGACCAATGAAACCAAGCATGCCGAATGCCTTCTTCACCACTCTGTCCACCTGTGACTCCACTTTCAAGGAGCTATGAACCTGTACCCCTAGATCTCTTTGTTCTGTAACTCTCCCCAACGCCCTACCATTAACTGAGTAAGTCCTGCCCTGGTTCAATCTACCAAAATGCATCACCTCACATTTATCTAAATTAAACTCCACCTGCCATTTGTCAGCCCACTGGCCCAGTTGATTAAGATCCCGTTGCAATTGGAGATAACAGATCACCATATAAAGTTAAAGCACATGGGATTGCAGGTAATGTTTGAGATGGATAGAAAGCTGGTTAGCAGATAGGAAGCAAAGAGTTGGCATAAATGGGTCTTTTTCTGATTGGCACTCAGTGACGAGTGGGATTCCGCTGGGATCTGTGCTCAGACCACAACTGTTCACATTATATATTAATGATTAGGAAGAGGGAACGGAATGTATTATCTCCAAATTTACAGATGATACGAAGTGAGAGAGTGAGCTGTGAGGAGGATGCAGAGATGTTTCAGTGTGATTTGGACAGGCTGAGTGTGTGGGTATCTGCATGGCAGATGCAGTATAATGTGGATAAATGTGAGGTTATCCACTTTGGGAGCAATAATAGGAAGACAGATTATTATTTGAATGGGTGTAAATTGAGAGAGGCGGATATTCAGCGAGACCTTGGAGTCCTCGTGTATCAGTCACTGAAAGTAAGTGCGCAGGAACAGCAGGCAGTAAAGAAGGGAAATGGTATGTTAGCCTTCACAGCGTGAGGGTTTGAGTATAGGGATAGGGATGTTTTACTGCAATTGTACAGGGCGTTGGTGAGACCACACCTGGAGTATTGTGTACAGTTTTGGTCTCCTTATCTGAGGAAGGATGTCCTTGCTATAGAGGGAGCACAGTGAAGGTTTACCAGGCTGATCCCTGGGATGGCAGGTCTGTCATATGAGGAGAGACTGAGTGGGTTAGGATTATATTCACTGGAGTTTAGAGTGAGAGGGGATCTGATAGAAACTTATAAAATTCTAACATCATGAACATACGGAGGGATCTCGGAGTACATATGGATAAGGTGGCCAGGAAGGCCTTTATTGGTCAGTGCTTAGAGTATAATAACTGACAAGTCATGTAGCAGCTGGATAGAACATTAGTTAGTCTGCACGTGGAGTATTGTGTACAGTTCTGGTCGCCACACTACCAGAAGGATCTGGAGGCTTTGGAGAGGGGGCAGAAAAGATTTACCAGGATGTTGCCTGGTGTGGAGGGCATTAGCTATGAGGGGAGGTTGGGGAAACTTGGTTTGTTCTCACTGGAGCGACGGAGGTTGAGGGGAGACCTGATAGAAATCTACAAGATTATGAGAGGCACGGACAGAGTGGATAGTCAGAAGCTTTTCCCCAGAGTAGAAATGTCAACTACACAGGGACATAAAAGGGGGAAAGTTTAATGGAAATGTGAGAGGCAAGGAGGGGCAGGGAGGAAGAGACAGGGAGAGAGAGAGGAATGGAGGGAGGGAGAGAGTGAAAGATGGGAAGATAGAGAGGGGGAGAGAGAGAGAGAAGGGAGGGGGAGACAGAAAGAAAGAGAGTCAGGGAGAGACAGAAACAGAGACACACAGACTCACAAAATCAGATCCCTCCTCCCGAATATCTCACTGGGAAATCCCAGTCAGCTGCTTTCAGGGAAATTCTCAACTAGATGGGAAACTGAGGCTCCAACTGGGAACATTGTCCAAACCTGTCCTGGGAGTGTTTGATGGGGGACAGTGTAGAGGGAGCTTTACTCTGTATCTAACCCCGTGCTGTCCCTGTCCTGGGAGTGTTTGATGGGGGACAGTGTAGAGGGAGCTTTACTCTGTATCTAACCCCATGCTGTACCTGTCCTGGGAGTGTTTGATGGGGGATAGTGTAGAGGGAGCTTTACTCTGTATCTAACCCCGTGCTGTACCTGTGCTGGGAGTGTTTGATGGGGGCAGACAGTGTAGAGGGAGCTTTACTCTGTATCTAACCCGTGCTGTACCTGTCCTGGGAGTGTTTGATGGGGGGACAGTGTAGAGGGAGCTTTACTCTGTATCTAACCCCGTGCTGTACCTGTCCTGGGAGTGTTTGATGGGGGGACAGTGTAGAGGGAGCTTTACTCTGTATCTAACCCCGTGCTGTCCCTGTCCTGGGAGTGTTTGATGGGGGGACAGTGTAGAGGGAGCTTTACTCTGTATCTAACCCCGTGCTGTACCTGTCCTGGGAGTGTTTGATGGGGGACAGTGTAGAGGGAGCTTTACTCTGTATCTAACCCCGTGCTGTACCTGTCCTGGGAGTGTTTGATGGGGGGACAGTGTAGAGGGAGCTTTACACTGTATCTAACCCCGTGCTGTACCTGTCCTGGGAGTGTTTGATGGGGGGACAGTGTAGAGGGAGCTTTACTCTGTATCTAACCCCGTGCTGTACCTGTCCTGGGAGTGTTTGATGGGGGGACAGTGTAGAGGGAGCTTTACTCTGTATCTAACCCCGTGCTGTACCTGTCCTGGGAGTGTTTGATGGGGGGACAGTGTAGAGGGAGCTTTACTCTGTATCTAACCCCGTGCTGTACCTGTCCTGGGAGTGTTTGATGGGGGCAGACAGTGTAGAGGAGCTTTACTCTGTATCTAACCCCGTGCTGTCCCTGTCCTGGGAGTGTTTGATGGGGGGACAGTGTAGAGGGAGCTTTACTCTGTATCTAACCCGTGCTGTCCCTGTCCTGGGAGTGTTTGATGGGGGGACAGTGTAGAGGGAGCTTTACTCTGTATCTAACCCCGTGCTGTCCCTGTCCTGGGACTGTTTGATGGGGGGACAGTGTAGAGGGAGCTTTACTCTGTATCTAACCCCGTGCTGTACCTGTCCTGGGAGTGTTTGATGGGGGGACAGTGTAGAGGGAGCTTTACTCTGTATCTAACCCCGTGCTGTACCTGTCCTGGGAGTGTTTGATGGGGGGACAGTGTAGAGGGAGCTTTACTCTGTATCTAACCCCGTGCTGTACCTGTCCTGGGAGTGTTTGATGGGGGGACAGTGTAGAGGGAGCTTTACTCTGTATCTAACCCCGTGCTGTACCTGTCCTGGGAGTGTTTGATGGGGGGACAGTGTAGAGGGAGCTTTACTCTGTATCTAACCCCGTGCTGTACCTGTCCTGGGAGTGTTTGATGGGGGGACAGTGTAGAGGGAGCTTTACTCTGTATCTAACCCTGTGCTGTACCTGTCCTGGGAGTGCTTGATGGGGGGACAGTGTAGAGGGAGCTTTACTCTGTATCTAACCCCGTGCTGTACCTGTCCTGGGAGTGTTTGATGGGGGGACAGTGTAGAGGGAGCTTTACTCTGTATCTAACCCCGTGCTGTACCTGTCCTGGGAGTGTTTGATGGGGACAGTGTAGAGGGAGCTTTACTCTGTATCTAACCCCATGCTGTACCTGTCCTGGGAGTGTTTGATGGGGGACAGTGTAGAGGGAGCTTTCCTCTGTATCTAACCCCGTGCTGTACCTGTCCTGGGAGTATTTGATGGGGACAGTGTAGAGGGAGCTTTACTCTGTATCTAACCCTGTGCTTTACCTGTCCTGGGAGTGTTTGATGGGGGACAGTGTAGAGGGAGCTTTACTCTGTATCTAACCCCGTGCTGTACCTGTCCTGGGAATGTTTGATGGGGACAGTGTAGAGGGAGCTTTACTCTGTATCTAACCCCGTGCTGTACCTGTCCTGGGAGTGTTTGATGGGGGACAGTGTGGAGGGAGCTTTACTCTGTATCTAACCCCATGCTGTACCTGTCCTGGGAGTGTTTGATGGGGGGACAGTGTAGAGGGAGCTTTACTCTGTATCTAACCCCGTGCTGTACCTGTCCTGGGAGTGTTTGATGGGGATAGTGTAGAGGGAGCTTTACTCTGTATCTAACCCCGTGCTGTACCTGTCCTGGGAGTGTTTGATGGGGACAGTGTAGAGGGAGCTTTACTCTGTATCTAACCCCATGCTGTCCCTGTCCTGGGAGTGTTTGATGGGGGACAGTGTAGAGGGAGCTTTACTCTGTATCTAACCCCGTGCTGTACCTGTCCTGGGAGTGTTTGATGGGGACAGTGTAGAGGGAGCTTTACTCTGTGTCTATCCCTGTGCTGTACCTGTCCTGGGAGTGTTTGATTGGGGACAGTGTAGAGGGAGCTTTACTCTGTACCTTACCCCGTGCTGTACCTGTCCTGGGAGTGTTTGATGGGGACAGTGTAGAGGGAGCTTTACTCTGTATCTAACCCCGTGCTGTACCTGTCCTGGGAGTGTTTGATGGGGGACAGTGTAGAGGGAGCTTTACTCTGTATCTAACCCTGTGCTGTACCTGTCCTGGGAGTGTTTGATGGGGACAGTGTAGAGAGAGCTTTACTCTGTATCTAACCCTGTGCTGTACCTGTCCTGGGAGTGTTTGATGGGGGGACAGTGTAGAGGGAGCTTTACTCTGTATCTAACCCCGTGCTGTACCTGTCCTGGGAGTGTTTGATGGGGACAGTGTA
>NW_027651160.1:5000-20839 GCF_965287045.1 Carcharhinus amblyrhynchos | reverse complement strand
CCTACACATCTTTGGGACACTAAGGGACAATTTAGCATGGCCAATCCACCCTAACCTACACATCTTTGGGACACTAAGGGACAATTTAGCATGGCCAATCCCCCTAACCTACACATCTTTGGGACACTAAGGGACAATTTAGCATGGCCAATCCACCCTAACCTACACATCTTTGGGACACTAAGGGACAATTTAGCATGGCCAATCCACCCTAACCTACACATCTTTGGGACACTAAGGGACAATTTAGCATGGCCAATCCCCCTAACCGACACATCTTTGGGACACTAAGGGACAATTTAGCATGGCCAATCCCCCTAACCTACACATCTTTGGGACACTAAGGGACAATTTAGCATGGCCAATCCCCCCTAACCTACACATCTTTGGACACTAAGGGACAATTTAGCATGGCCAATCCACCCTAACCTACACATCTTTCAGACTGTGGGAGGAAACAGGAGCACCCGGAGGAAACCCATGCAGACATGGGGAGAATGTACAAACTTTGCGTAGGCACTGCCCCCAGCTGGGAATCGAACCCGGGCCCCCGGCAACGCGTGAGGCAGCCGTGCTAACCCACTGTGCTAACCCAGGCCGTTCCGTCTTCCGACAGAGACGCGTCCGGCGAGATGTCCTCTCTCAACCCCTACAGTGCCTACGAGGGCGTAACGAGAGACTCCGTGACCGGGGGCAGCCAATACGTGGAGATGAGGTCCCACACCGAGTGCGAGAGGGGGGAGACGACGGGGGCTTCGCTGGGGCAGGGGGCACGGCGAGCGATCGGGGTCGACATCCCGGAGCGAGGGTCCAGCTTTGAGGAGTATGCGAGCTCGGAGGACGTGGAGATGAACCCAAGTCCCGTCTGCAAGGAGTACGGAGACATCATGTCCGAACTGAAGGCTCGAATCGCCATGATGAAGAGAGGTAAGGTCCCGGGACGTGCCGAACGCAATCTCCAGCGCCTCCCCCCACTCCCCCCCTCCAACCCCGTTCCAGCCCCTCCGCTGTTGGAAGGTCAGCCTCCGCCTCCGTTCCCTCAGGACTCCTTCCTCTCCCCCCTCGTCAGGGGCCCCGGGATCGATTCACGTCCGTCTGCAGGTCGGCCTCCCCCCGATCGAGCTCGCAGGGCACCCAGTTCCCTCAGCTCATTACTCGTACCGCCGGGCCGCTGCCCTCCTCCAGCCCCCTACAACCCCCTCCCTATCTCTGTAACCCCCTCCAGCCCCCCTACACCCCCTCCCTATCTCTGTAACCTCCTCCAGCCCCCTACACCCCCTCCCTATCTCTGTAACCCCCTCCAGCCTCCTACACCCCCTCCCTATCTCTGTAACCCCCTCCAGCCCCCTACACCCCCTCCCTATCTCTGTAACCCCCTCCAGCCTCCTACACCCCCTCCCTATCTCTGTAACCTCCTCCAGCCCCCCTACACCCCCTCCCTATCTCTGTCACCCCCTCCAGCCTCCTACACCCCCTCCCTATCTCTGTAACCTCCTCCAGCCCCCCCTACACCCCCTCCCTATCTCTGTAACCCCCTCCAGCCCCCCTACACCCCCTCCCTATCTCTGTAACCTCCTCCAGCCCCCTACACCCCCTCCCTATCTCTGTAACCCCCTCCACCCCACTACACCCCCTCCCTATCTCTGTAACCTCCTCCAGCCCCCTACACCCCCTCCCTATCTCTGTAACCCCCTCCAGCCCCCTACACCCCCTCCCTATCTCTGTAACCCCCTCCAGCCCCCTACACCCCCCTCCCTATCTCTGTAACCTCCTCCAGCCCCCTACACCCCCTCCCTATCTCTGTAACCCCCTCCAGCCCCCTACACCCCCTCCCTATCTCTGTAACCTCCTCCAGCCCCCTAAAACCCCCTCCCTATCTCTGTAACCCCCTCCAGCCCCTACACCCCCTCCCTATCTCTGTAACCCTCCTCCAGCCCCCTACACCCCCTCCCTATCTCTGTAACCTCCTCCAGCCCCTACACCCCCTCCCTATCTCTGTAACCCCCTCCAGCCCCACTACACCCCCTCCCTATCTCTGTAACCCTCCTCCAGCCCCCTACACCCCCTCCCTATCTCTGTAACCTCCTCCAGCCCCCTACACCCCCTCCCTATCTCTGTAACTCCCTCCAGACCCTACACCCCCTCCCTATCTCTGTAACCCCCTCCAGACCCCTACACCCCCTCCCTATCTCTGAAACCTCCTCCAGCCCCCCTACACCCCTCCCTATCTCTGTAACCCCCTCCAGCCCCCCTACACCCCCTCCCTATCTCTGTAACCCCCTCCAGCCCCACTACACCCCCTCCCTATCTCTGTAACCCTCCTCCAGCCCCCTACACCCCCTCCCTATCTCTGTAACCTCCTCCAGCCCCCTACACCCCCTCCCTATCTCTGTAACTCCCTCCAGACCCTACACCCCCTCCCTATCTCTGTAACCCCCTCCAGCCCCCTACACCCCCTCCCTATCTCTGTAACCCCCTCCAGCCCCCTACACCCCCTCCCTATCTCTGTAACCTCCTCCAGCCCCCTACACCCCCTCCCTATCTCTGTAACCTCCTCCAGCCCCCTACACCCCCCTCCCTATCTCTGTAACCCCCTCCAGCCCCCCTACACCCCCTCCCTATCTCTGTAACCCCCTCCAGCCCCCTACACCCCCTCCCTATCTCTGTAACCTCCTCCAGCCCCCTACACCCCCTCCCTATCTCTGTAACCCCCTCCAGCCCCCTACACCCCCTCCCTATCTCTGTAACCCCCTCCAGCCCCCTACACCCCCCTCCCTATCTGTGTAACCCTCCTCCAGCCCCTACACCCCCTCCCTATCTCTGTAACCCCCTCCAGCCCCCTACACCCCCTCCCTATCTCTGTAACCCCCTCCAGCCCCCTACACCCCCCTCCCTATCTCTGTAACCCCCTCCAGCCCCCCTACACCCCCTCCCTATCTCTGTAACCCCCTCCAGCCCCCCTACACCCCCTCCCTATCTCTGTAACCCCCTCCAGCCCCCCTACACCCCCCTCCCTATCTCTGTAACCCCCTCCAGCCCCCCTACACCCCCTCCCTATCTCTGTAACCCCCTCCAGCCCCCTACACCCCCTTCCTATCTCTGTAACCCCCTCCAGCCCCCTACACCCCCTCCCTATCTCTGTAACCTCCTCCAGCCCCCTACACCCCCTCCCTATCTCTGTAACCCCCTCCAGCCCCCTACACCCCCTCCCTATCTCTGTAACCCCCTCCAGCCCCCTACACCCCCCTCCCTATCTGTGTAACCCTCCTCCAGCCCCTACACCCCCTCCCTATCTCTGTAACCCCCTCCAGCCCCCTACACTCCCCTCCCTATCTGTAACCCCCTCCAGCCCCTACACCCCCCTCCCTATCTCTGTAACCTCCTCCAGCCCCCTACACCCCCTCCCTATCTCTGTAACCCCCCCTACACCCCCTCCCTATCTCTGTAACCCCCTCCAGCCCCCTACACCCCCTCTCTATCTCTGGAACCCCCTCCAGCCCCCCTACACCCCCTCCCTATCTCTGTAACCTCCTCCAGCCCCCTAAAACCCCCTCCCTATCTCTGTAACCCCCTCCAGCCCCCTGCACCCCCTCCCTATCTCTGTAACCTCCTCCAGCCCCCGACATCCCCTCCCTATCTCTGTAACTTCCTCCAGCCCCCCTACACCCCCTCCCTATCTCTGCAACCTCCTCCAGCCCCCCTACACCCCCTCCCCATCTCTGTATCCCACCCACGACCCTCCGAGATTTCCCTAGCTCCTCCAATACCAGCCTCTCCAGCATACCCCCCCCTCCACCCCCTCTCTCCTCGACCCCGCGCACGGGGTTCAAGCTCACACCCTCCCGGCTCCTTTCATCCGGAACCTTCTATGTGGTTTTTTTTTCCCCCCAGAGCTCCCGGAAGGATCCATCCCAAAGCCCGACTCGGAGGAGCGCGTGCCGACGGAGCCGACTTTCGCGTTTCCCCCACAAGGTACTCGGACGTTGCGTCGACCCCTGGAGTGGTCCATTTGGCCTTCCCAGCCCTGCTCTCCCCCCCAACCCCCATCTCCCCATTGGCCACCATCATGGCGGACCATCCAACCCAATAGCCCAGCCCTGCTCTCCCCCCCAACCCCCAACTCCCCATTGGCCACCATCATGGCGGACCATCCAACCCAATAGCCCAATCCTGCTCTCCCCCCACCCCCCCCATCTCCCCATTGGCCACCATCATGGTGGACCATCCAACCCAATAGCCCAATCCTGCTCTCCCCCCCAACCCCCAAATCCCCATTGGCCACCATCATGGCCGACCATCCAACCCAATAGCCCAATCCTGCTCTCCCCCCACCCCCACCCCCCATCTCCCCATTGGCCACCATCATGGCCGACCATCCAACCCAATAGCCCAATCCTGCTCTCCCCCCACCCCCCCATCTCCCCATTGGCCACCATCATGGCAGACCATCCAACCCAATAGCCCAATCCTGCTCTCCCCCCTCCACCCCCCATCTCCCCATTGGCCACCATCATGGCCGACCATCCAACCCAATAGCCCAATCCTGCTCTCCCCCCCCGACCCCCCTCATCTCCCCATTGGCCACCATCATGGCAGACCATCCAACCCAATAGCCCAATCCTGCTCTCCCCCTCAACCCCCATCTCCCCATTGGCCACCATCATGGCGGACCATCCAACCCAATAGCCCAATCCTGCTCTCCCCCCAACCCCCATCTCCCCATTGGCCACCATCATGGCCGACCATCCAACCCAATAGCCCAATCCTGCTCTCCCCCCTCCACCCCCCATCTCCCCATTGGCCACCATCATGGCCGACCATCCAACCCAATAGCCCAATCCTGCTCTCCCCCCCCGACCCCCCTCATCTCCCCATTGGCCACCATCATGGCAGACCATCCAACCCAATAGCCCAATCCTGCTCTCCCCCTCAACCCCCATCTCCCCATTGGCCACCATCATGGCGGACCATCCAACCCAATAGCCCAATCCTGCTCTCCCCCCACCCCCCCATCTCCCCATTGGCCACCATCATGGCGGACCATCCAACCCAATAGCCCAATCCTGCTCTCCCCCCACCCCCCCATCTCCCCATTGGCCACCATCATGGCCGACCATCCAACCCAATAGCCCAATCCTGCTCCCCCCCCACCCCACCATCTCCCCATTGGCCACCATCATGGCGGACCATCCAACCCAATAGCCCAATCCTGCTCTCCCACCCCCCACCCCCCCATCTCCCCATTGGCCACCATCATGGTGGACCATCCAACCCAATAGCCCAATCCTGCTCCCCCCCCCACCCCCCCATCTCCCCATTGGCCACCATCATGGTGGACCATCCAACCCAATAGCCCAATCCTGCTCTCCCCCCCGCCAACCCCCCATCTCCCCATTGGCCACCATCATGGCCGACCATCCAACCCAATAGCCCAATCCTGCTCTCCCCCCAACCCCCAACTCTCCATTGGCCACCATCATGGCGGACCATCCAACCCAATAGCCCAATCCTGCTCTCCCCCCCGACCCCCCATCTCCCCATTGGCCACCATCATGGTGGACCATCCAACCCAATAGCCCAATCCTGCTCTCCCCCCGACCCCCCATCTCCCCATTGGCCACCATCATGGCGGACCATCCAACCCAATAGCCCAATCCTGCTCTCCCCCCCCAACCCCCCCCATCTCCCCATTGGCCACCATCATGGTGGACCATCCAACCCAATAGCCCAATCCTGCTCTCCCCCCCCGACCCCCCTCATCTCCCCATTGGCCACCATCATGGCCGACCATCCAACCCAATAGCCCAATCCTGCTCTCCCCCTCAACCCCCATCTCCCCATTGGCCACCATTGGCCCCCCCCCCCCCCACCGAAACTGCCCACCCGATACCCTCGGAGTGGCCTCCCCGAGGCCCCTGTATCATTGGGACAACACATCCCCGCTCCTGTACTCCAAACCTCTCGCAATGAAGGCCATTGGCCTCCTTTCCCGCCTGCTGCACCTGCACGCGCTTCCCTTCAGCCACTGGGGCGCCCAGATCCCTCTGCACACTCCCCTCTCCCAGTTTACAGGATACTGCGAGGATAGAGCGGGACGGGGAGAGAATGTTCCCACCAGTCGGAAAAAGGCGAACCAGAGAGGGCACAACCTCAGGGTAAAGGGACAGCCCTTTGGAAAGAGAGATGAGGAGGGATTTCTGGACAATAGATGTATTTTGGAGGGTCTAATACAGATAGGAAATATACAGTAAATGGCAGAACCCTTCAGAGTGTTGATAGGCAGAGGGATCTGGGTGTACAGGTACACAGAGTATTGATAGGCAGAGGGATCTGGGTGTACAGGTACACAGAGTATTGATAAACAGAGGGATCTGGGCGTACAGGTACACAGAGTATTGATAGGCAGAGGGATCTGGGTGTACAGGTACACAGAGTATTGATAGGCAGAGGGATCTGGGCGTACAGGTACACAGAGTATTGATAGGCAGAGGGATCTGGGCGTACAGGTACACAGAGTATTGATAGACAGAGGGATCTGGGTGTACAGGCACACAGAGTATTGATGGGCAGAGGGATCTGGGCGTACAGGTACACAGAGTATTGATAGGCAGAGGGATCTGGGCGTACAGGTACACAGAGTATTGATAGGCAGAGGGATCTGGGCGTACAGGTACACAGAGTATTGATAGGCAGAGGGATCTGGGCGTACAGGTACACAGAGTATTGATAGGCAGAGGGATCTGGGCGTACAGGTACACAGAGTATTGATAGGCAGAGGGATCTGGGCGTACAGGTACACAGAGTATTGATAGGCAGAGGGATCTGGGTGTACAGGTACACAGAGTATTGATAGGCAGAGGGATCTGGGCGTACAGGTACACAGAGTATTGATAGGCAGAGGGATCTGGGTGTACAGGTACACAGAGTATTGATAGACAGAGGGATCTGGGCGTACAGGTACACAGAGTATTGATAGGCAGAGGGATCTGTGTGTACAGGTACACAGAGTATTGATAGACAGAGGGATCTGGGCGTACAGGTACACAGAGTATTGATAGGCAGAGGGATCTGGGTGTACAGGTACACAGAGTATTGATAGGCAGAGGGATCTGGGCGTACAGGTACACAGAGTATTGATAGGCAGAGGGATCTGGGTGTACAGGCACACAGACTATTGATGGGCAGAGGGATCTGGGCGTACAGGTACACAGAGTATTGATAGGCAGAGGGATCTGGGCGTACAGGTACACAGAGTATTGATAAACAGAGGGATCTGGGCGTACAGGTACACAGAGTATTGATAGGCAGAGGGATCTGGGTGTACAGGTACACAGAGTATTGATAGGCAGAGGGATCTGGGTGTACATGTACACAGAGTATTGATAGGCAGAGGGATCTGGGCGTACAGGTACACAGAGTATTGATAGGCAGAGGGATCTGGGCGTACAGGTACACAGAGTATTGATAGGCAGAGGGATCTGGGTGTACAGGTACACAGAGTATTGATAGGCAGAGGGATCTGGGCGTACAGATACACAGAGTATTGATAGGCAGAGGGATCTGGGCGTACAGGTACACAGGGTCACTGAAAGTGGCAGTGCAGGGTGGAGACGGTAGTCAGGAAGGCATACGGCATGCTCGCCTTCATCGGCCGGGGGCACTGAGTTTAAAAATTGACAAGTCACGTTGCAGCTTTATAGAACCTTAGTGAGGCCACACTTGGAATATAGAGTTCAATTCTGGGTCACCCACACTACCAGAAGGATGTGGAGGCTTTGGGAGAGGGGACAGAAAAGATTTACCAGGATGTTGCCCCCTGGTACGGAGGGGCATTAGCTCTGAGGGGAGGTTGGAGAAACTTGGTTTGTTCTCACTGGAGGTTGAGGGGGAGACCCTGATAGAAGTCGACAAGATGATGAGGGACAGAGTGGAGAGTCAGAAGCTTTTTCCCCCCAGGGTGGAAGAGTCAATTACGCGGGGGGGCACAGGTTTAAGGTTTAAAGGCAGATTTTTTTTTTACACAGAGGGTGGTGGGAACTCCCCCCTCCACCATGGGGAACACTCTTTCTGAATCGAACCCTGTCCCTTACCCTCAAACTCTGACCCCCCCCCTAGTTCTGGGCTCCCCCCACCATGGGGAACACACTTTCTGAATCGAACCCTGTCCCTTACCCTCAAACTCTGACCCCCCCCCTAGTTCTGCGCTCCCTCCACCATGGGGAACACACTTTCTGAATCGAACCCTGTCCCTTACCCTCAAACTCTGACCCCCCCCCCTAGTTCTGGGCTCCCCCCACCATGGGGAACACACTTTCTGAATCGAACCCTGTCCCTTACCCTCAAACTCTGACCCCCCCCTAGTTCTGGGCTCCCTCCACCCATGGGGAACACACTTTCTGAATCGAACCCTGTGTGAATTTTATAAGTTTCTATCAGATTCCCCCTCTCACTCTTCCAAACCCCAGTGAATGTAATCCTCACCCACTCAGTCTCTCCTCATATGACGGACCCGCTGTCCCAGGGATCAGCCTGGGAAACCCCTCGCTGTGCTCCCAGTTTTTACAACTAAGCTAATCCCAATTGCCCCCATTTGCCCCATATCCCTCTATATCCATCGTACCCGTGTAACTGTCTCAATGCTTTTTAGAAGATAAAATTGTCCCCGCCTCTACTACTGCCTCTGGCAGCTCGTTCCAGACACTCACCACCCTCTGGGTGAACAAAATTACCCCCTCTGGACCCTTCTGTATCTCTCCCCTCTCACCTTAAACCCTCTGCCCTCTAGTTTTAGACTCCCCTACCTTTGGGGGAAAAGATATTGACTATCTCGCTGATCTGTGCCCCTCATTATTTTATAGACCTCTATAAGATCACCCCTCCAGAGAAAAAAGTCCCAGTCTATCCCAGCCTCTCCCCAATCCATCAAGTCCCCGGGAACATCCTAGTAAATCTTTTCTGCGCTCTTTCTAGTTTAATAATATCCTTTCTATAATAGGGTGACCCAGAACTGTACACAGTATTCCAAGTGTGGACCTTACCAATGTCTTGTACAATTTCAACAAGACGTCCCCAACTCCTGCATTCTGACCCATGAAACCAAGAACAACAAAGAGAGAGAGAGAGACAGAAAGAGAGCGACAGAGACAGCGACGGAGACAGACAGACAGAGAGAGAGCGACAGAGAGTGACAGAGAGAGAGTGCGACAAAGAGAGAGCGACAGAGAGAGAGCGACAGAGAGAGACAGAGAGAGAGACAGAGAGAGAGACAGAGAGAGAGAGAGAGAGAGAGAGACAGAGAGAGAGACAGAGAGAGAGAGAGAGACAGAGAGAGAGAGAGAGCGACAGAGAGAGAGCGACAGAGAGAGAGCAACAGAGAGAGTGACAGAGAGAGAGACAGAGAGAGAGAGCGACAGAGAGAGAGCGACAGAGAGAGAGAGAGAGAGAGAAAGCGACAGAGAGAGAGTGACAGAGAGAGTGACAGAGAGAGAGAGAGACAGAGAGAGAGTGACAGAGAGAGAGAGAGTGACAGAGAGAGAGAGAGACAGTGAGAGAGAGAGAGAGCGACAGAGAGAGAGAGAGAGAGAGAAAGCGACAGAGAGAGAGTGACAGAGAGAGTGACAGAGAGAGTGACAGAGAGAGAGAGAGCGACAGAGAGAGAGCGACAGAGAGAGTGAGACAGAGGGAGAGCGACAGAGAGAGACAGAGAGAGAGAGTGACAGAGAGAGAGCGACAGAGAGAGAGTGACAGAGAGAGAGAGAGACAGAGAGAGAGAGACAGAGAGGGAGACAGAAAGAGACAGAGAGAGAGAGAGACAGAGAGAGAGCGACAGAGATAGAGCAACAGAAAGACAGAGAGAGAGAACGACAGAGAGAGACAGAGAGAGAGAGTGGCAGAGAGAGAGAGCGTTAGAGAGAGTGACAGAGAGAGAGAGACAGAGAGAAAGCGACAGAGAGAGAGAGAGCGACAGAGAGAGAGAGACAGAGAGGGAGACAGAAAGAGACAGAGAGAGAGAGAGACAGAGAGAGAGCGACAGAGATAGAGCAACAGAAAGACAGAGAGAGAGAACGACAGAGAGAGACAGAGAGAGAGAGTGGCAGAGAGAGAGAGCGTTAGAGAGAGTGACAGAGAGAGAGTGACAGAGAGAGAGCGACAGAGATAGAGCAACAGAAAGACAGAGAGAGAGAACGACAGAGAGAGACAGAGAGAGAGAGTGACAGAGAGAGAGCGACAGAGAGAGAGCAACAGAGAGAGACAGAGACAGAGAGAGAGAGAGAGAGCGACAGAGAGAGAGAGAGACAGAGAGAGAGACAGACAGAGAGAGACAGACAGAGAGAGAGAGCAACAGAGAGAGAGTGACAGAGGGCGAGCGACAGAGAGAGAGCGCGACAGAGAGGGAGACAGAGAGCGAGAGGAAGACAGAGTGAGAAAGAGAGACAGCTGTGAACCTGTCCCCCGAGATCTCTCTGTTCTGTAACTCTCCCCGACCATTAACCGAGTGAGTCCTGCCCCTGGTTCCATCGACCAAAATGCATCACCTCGCGTTTATCTAAATTAAACTGCGTCCGCCGCTCGCCAGCCCACTGGCCCAACTGGTCAAGACACCCTCTGCAATCGGAGAGAACTTTCTACACCGTCCACCGTGCCACCAATCCCTGCAGGCTGACTCTCCGCAGGAGGCCCAGCCTGCGGTAACCACAGTATTTACACAGCTGGTTCCGGTTGGTGTCTCTGGTCAGAGAAATCCACCCCCCCCTCCTCTCCGACCACCACCTGGGTGTGAGGAGTCTAAAAGAGTGTGCGGAGTGGGCCATCCAGCCCTTCGAGCCTGCCCTGCCATTCAATAAGATCATGGCTGATCTGTCGTGGCTCAGTTCCACTTTCCCGCCCTCTCCCCATAACCCTTAATCCCCTCTCTTATCAAAAACCCATCAACCCACGTCTTAAAAATATTTAGCGAGGCAGCCTCCACCACTTCAACGGGCAGAGAATTCCAGAGATTCACCACCCTTTGAGTGAAGAAGTTCCTCCTCAACTCCGTTCTAAACCGCCTCCCCTTTATCTTGAGGCTGTGCCCCCTAGTCCTACTATCCTTTCTGAGCGGGAAGAGTCTCTCCACCTCTATCCTATCCATCCCATTCATCATCTTATACGTCTCAATGAGATCTCCCCTCATTCTTCTAAACTCTAACGAGTACAAGCCTAGTTTATTCAGCCTCTCCTCATAGCTCAACCCCCTCAACTCCGGCATCAGCCTAGTAAACCTCCTCTGCACTCCCTCCAAGGCCAAAATATCCTTGTGTAAGTGCGGCGCCCAAAACTGCACACAGTACTCCAGCTGCGGCCTCACCAATGCCCTATACAGCTGCAGCAAGACCTCCCTACTTTTATATTCAATCCCCCTCGCTATGAAGGCCAGCATCCCATTCGCCTTCCTGACCACCTGCTGCACCTGCAGGCTGGGTTTTTGCGACTCATGCACAAGGACGCCCAGGTCCCTCTGCACCGTCGCCTGCTGCAGTTTTTCGCCACGTAAGTAATAGTCCTTCCTACCATTATTCCTACCAAAGTGGACCACCTCGCACTTGCCAACATTAAATCCCAATTTGCCAGTTCAAAAAACAAAACTGAGATCGGAAAGGCGATTCAAGTTGGCGACGGCATTGGACAGAGATTATGAATGCAAAAAGAGTCCCCAACCACAATCAGAACACAGTGCAGACTTTTGCTTAGTATGCAAAGCACGCAGATTGGGGAGATTGTGTCAGAGAGCCTAGAGTCCAGGGGAAGGGACTCCCTCCCTAACAGCGCCGTGGGTGTACCTACATCACACACACACACACGGGGACTGATTGATGTCCAATAACAATCCCAGAACTCCCTCCCTAACAGCACCGTGGGTGTACCTACACCACACACACTCACACACGGGGACTGATTGATGTCCAATAACAATCCTGGAACTCCCTCCCTAACAGCGCCGTGGGTGTACCTACACCACACACACTCACACACGGGGACTGACTGATGTCCAATAACAATCCTGGAACTCCCTCCCTAACAGCGCCGTGGGTGTACCTACACCACACACACACGGGGACTGACTGATGTCCAATAACAATCCTGGAACTCCCTCCCTAACAGCGCCGTGGGTGTACCTACACCACATACACACGGGGACTGACTGATGTCCAATAACAATCCCAGAACTCCCTCCCTAACAGCAGCGTGGGTGTACCTACACCACACACACACACACACGGGGGCTGATTGATGTCCAATAACAATCCCGGAACTCCCTCCCTAACAGCACCGTGGGTGTACCTACACCACACACACACACACACGGGGACTGACTGATGTCCAATAACAATCCCGGGACTCCCTCCCTAACAGCGCCGTGGGTGTACCTACACCACACACACACACACACACGGGGACTGACTGATGTCCAATAACAATCCCGGAACTCCCCTCCCTAACAGCGCCGTGGGTGTACCTACACCAACGAGGGGGACTGCAGTGAGTTCAAGATGATGGATCACGCATCCTGCCTTCCCAAAGTTTTGATTTATTATTGTCACATGTATTAATATTCAGTGAAAGGTATTGTTTCTTGCATGCAATACAGACAAAGCATACCGTTCATAGAGAAGGAAAGGAGAGGGTGCAGAATGTAGTGTTACAGTCACAGCGAGGGTGTAGAGAAAGATCAGCTTAATATTTGATTTGATTTATATCTTGTCACTGGGATACAGGGAAAAGGATTGTTTCTCGCGCGCTGTACAGACAAAGCATACCGCTCATAGAGAAGGAAAGGAGAGGGTGCAGAATGTAGTGTTACAGTCACAGTGAGGGTGTAGAGAAAGATCAGCTTAATGCGAGGTGGGTCCATTCAAAAGTCTGACAGCAGCAGGGAAGAAGCTGTTCTTGAGTCGGTCGGTACGGGACCTCAGACTTTTGTATCTTTTTCCCCGACGGAAGAAGGTGGGAGAGAGAATGTCCGGGGTGTGTGTGTGGGGTGGGTGGGGGGTCCTTAATTATCCCGGCTGCTTTTCCCCCCCCCGAGGCAGCGGGAAGTGTAGACGGAGTCAATGGATGGGAGGCTGGTTTGTGTGATGGGATTGGGGGCTACATTCACCACCCTTTTGTAGTTCCTTGCGGTCTTGGGCACAGCAGGATCCCAGACCGAGCTGTGATCCAACCCAGAGAGAATGCTTTCTATGGGGGGCGTCTGTAAAAGTTGGGGAGAGTCCGTAGCGGACATGCCAAATTTCCTCAGTCTTCTGAGAAAGTAGAGGTGTCAGCGTTGGTGGGGGGAACCAGGACAGGTGATCTGGACACCTAAAAACTTGAAGCTCTCTGGACCCTTTCCACTCTGTCCCCGTTGATGTAGACCATGCTTTCTAACTGTCTGATTCTGTGACAAAAATCTCGACTTATTCATTTGAAAAAGGTGGACAAAAGACAGACGAAGATCGGAAATGGCCCTACGTAGCAGGATTAGTTGCTGTCATCATGATCATTCTCGCCGTAATCATCTACACAACAGTTAGCGGTAAATATCTTAACTTTTACTATCGAGGGAACACCGCACTGTGGGGAGGGTCGGTGCTGAGGGAGCGCCGCACTGTGGGAGGGTCGGTGCTGAGGGAGCGCCGCACTGTGGGGAGGGTCAGTGCTGAGGGAGTCCCGCACTGTGGGAGGGTCGGTGCTGAGGGAGCGCCGCACTGTGGGAGGGTCAGTGCTGAGGGAGCGCCGCACTGTGGGAGGGTCGGTGCTGAGGGAGCGCCGCACTGTGGGAGGGTCGGTGCTGAGGGAGCGCCGCACTGTGGGAGGGTCGGTGCTGAGGGAGTGCCGCACTGTGGGAGGGTCGGTGCTGAGGGAGCGCCGCACTGTGGGGAGGGTCGGTGCTGAGGGAGCGCCGCACTGTGGGAGGGTCGGTGCTGAGGGAGTCCCGCACTGTGGGGAGGGTCGGTGCTGAGGAGCGCCGCACTGTGGGAGGGTCAGTGCTGAGGGAGTCCCGCACTGTGGGAGGGTCGGTGCTGAGGGAGCGCCGCACTGTGGGGAGGGTCAGTGCTGAGGGAGCCCCGCACTGTGGGAGGGTCAGTGCTGAGGGAGTCCCGCACTGTGGGAGGGTCGGTGCTGAGGGAGCGCCGCACTGTGGGGAGGGTCGGTGCTGAGGGAGCGCCGCACTGTGGGGAGGGTCGGTGCTGAGGGAGTCCCGCACTGTGGGGAGGGTCGGTGCCGAGGGAGCGCCGCACTGTGGGAGGGTTGGTGCTGAGGGAGTCCCGCACTGTGGGAGGGTTGGTGCTGAGGGAGCGCCGCACTGTGGGGAGGGTCGGTGCTGAGGGAGCGCCGCACTGTGGGAGGGTCGGTGCTGAGGGAGTCCCGCACTGTGGGGAGGGTCGGTGCTGAGGGAGCGCCGCACTGTGGGGAGGGTCGGTGCTGAGGGAGCGCCGCACTGTGGGGAGGGTCGGTGCTGAGGGAGCGCCGCACTGTGGGAGGGTCGGTGCTGAGGGAGTCCCGCACTGTGGGAGGGTCGGTGCTGAGGGAGTGCCGCACTGTGGGGAGGGTCGGTGCTGAGGGAGCGCCGCACTGTGGGGAGGGTCGGTGCTGAGGGAGTCCCGCACTGTGGGAGGGTCGGTGCTGAGGGAGCGCCGCACTGTGGGAGGGTCGGTGCTGAGGGAGCGCCGCACTGTGGGAGGGTCGGTGCTGAGGGAGCGCCGCACTGTGGGTGGGTCAGTGCTGAGGGAGCGCCACACTGTGGGGAGGGTCGGTGCTGAGGGAGCGCCGCACTGTGAGGGAGTAGTTCTTTAAGGGGCGACCGAGGGTGTTACCTGAGACACTAAAAATTTTCAACGCCAAATATTTCCTTTAAATTTCAGCCATGACAAGGAAGAAAAACTAAAAAAGGAAACAACCTCTCGTGCTGAAGGAGAAAATACACAGGACACAGAAAAATATAGGGTTAGATACAGAGTAAAGCTCCCTCTACACTGTCCCCCCATCAAACACTCCCAGGACAGGTACAGCACGGGGTTAGATACAGAGTAAAGCTCCCTCTACACTGTCCCCATCAAACACTCCCAGGACAGGTACAGCACGGGGTTAGATACAGAGTAAAGCTCTCTCTACACTGTCCCCCCATCAAACACTCCCAGGACAGGTACAGCACGGGGTTAGATACAGAGTAAAGCTCCCTCTACACTGTCCCCCCATCAAACACTCCCAGGACAGGGACAGCACGGGGTTAGATACAGAGTAAAGCTCTCTCTACACTGTCCCCCCATCAAACACTCCCAGGACAGGTACAGCACGGGGTTAGATACAGAGTAAAGCTCCCTCTACACTGTCCCCCCATCAAACACTCCCAGGACAGGTACAGCACGGGGTTAGATACAGAGTAAAGCTCCCTCTAGACTGTCCCCCCATCAAACACTCCCAGGACAGGTACAGCACGGGGTTAGATACAGAGTAAAGCTCCCTCTACACTGTCCCCCCCATCAAACACTCCCAGGACAGGTACAGCACGGGGTTAGATACAGAGTAAAGCTCCCTCTACACTGTCCCCCATCAAACACTCCCAGGACAGGTACAGCACGGGGTTAGATACAGAGTAAAGCTCCCTCTACACTGTCCCCATCAAACACTCCCAGGACAGGTACAGCACGGGGTTAGATACAGAGTAAAGCTCCCTCTACACTGTCCCCCATCAAACACTCCCAGGACAGGTACAGCACGGGGTTAGATACAGAGTAAAACTCCCTCTGCACTGTCCCCCATCAAACACTCCCAGGACAGGTACAGCACGGGGTTAGATACAGAGTAAAGCTCCCTCT
>NW_027651159.1:0-20954 GCF_965287045.1 Carcharhinus amblyrhynchos | reverse complement strand
AAAACGAGAGAGAGAGAGAGAGACACAGAGATAAAACGAGAGAGAGAGAGAGAGACACACAGAGATAAAACGAGAGAGAGAGAGAGAGACACACAGAGATAAAACGAGAGAGAGAGAGAGACACACAGAGATAAAACGAGAGAGAGAGAGAGAGACACAGAGATAAAACGAGAGAGAGAGAGAGAGACACAGAGATAAAACGAGAGAGAGAGAGAGAGAGACACAGAGATAAAACGAGAGAGAGAGAGAGAGACACAGAGATAAAACGAGAGAGAGAGAGAGAGACACAGATAAAACGAGAGAGAGAGAGAGAGACACAGAGATAAAACGAGAGAGAGAGACACAGAGATAAAACGAGAGAGAGAGAGACACAGATAAAACGAGAGAGAGAGAGAGAGAGACACAGAGATAAAACGAGAGAGAGAGAGAGAGAGAGACACAGAGATAAAACGAGAGAGACACAGAGATAAAACGAGAGAGACACAGAGATAAAACGAGAGAGACACAGAGATAAAACGAGAGAGACACAGAGATAAAACGAGAGAGACACAGAGATAAAACGAGAGAGACACAGAGATAAAACGAGAGAGACACAGAGATAAAACGAGAGAGACACAGAGATAAAACGAGAGAGACACAGAGATAAAACGAGAGAGACACAGAGATAAAACGAGAGAGACACAGAGAGAGAGAGAGACAGAGATAAAACGAGAGAGAGAGAGAGAGAGACAGAGATAAAACGAGAGAGAGAGAGACAGAGATAAAACGAGAGAGAGAGAGAGACACAGAGATAAAACGAGAGATAAAACGAGAGAGACACAGATAAAACGAGAGTGAGAGAGAGACACACAGATAAAACGAGAGAGACACAGATAAAACGAGAGAGAGAGAGACACACAGATAAAACGAGAGAGACACACACAGAGAGATAAAACGAGAGAGAGAGAGAGAGACACACAGATAAAACGAGAGAGACACAGAGATAAAACGAGAGAGAGAGAGACACAGAGATAAAACGAGAGAGAGAGAGAGAGACACAGAGATAAAACGAGAGAGAGAGAGAGAGAGAGACACAGAGATAAAACGAGAGAGAGAGAGAGAGACAGAGATAAAACGAGAGAGAGAGAGAGACAGAGATAAAACGAGAGAGAGAGAGAGACAGAGATAAAACGAGAGAGAGAGAGAGACAGAGCTAAAACGAGAGAGAGAGAGAGACAGAGCTAAAACGAGAGAGAGAGAGAGAGACAGAGCTAAAACGAGAGAGAGAAAGAGAGACAGAGCTAAAACGAGAGAGAGAGAGAGACAGAGCTAAAACGAGAGAGAGAGAGAGACAGAGATAAAACGAGAAAGAGAGAGAGAGACAGAGATAAAACGAGAAAGAGAGAGAGAGACAGATATAAAACGAGAAAGAAAAGAGAGAGAGAGACAGATATAAAACGAGAGAGAGAGAGAGAGAGAGACAGATAAAAAACGAGAGAGAGAGAGAGAGACAGATATAAAACGAGAGAGAGAGAGAGAGAGAGACAGATAAAACGAGAGAGAGAGAGAGACAGATAAAACGAGAGAGAGAGAGAGAGAGAGACAGATAAAACGAGAGAGAGAGAGAGATAAAACGAGAGAGAGAGAGAGAGAGAGACAGATAAAACGAGAGAGAGAGAGAGAGAGAGACAGATAAAACGAGAGAGAGAGAGAGAGAGAGACAGATAAAACGAGAGAGAGAGAGAGAGACAGAGATAAAACGAGAGAGAGAGAGAGAGACAGAGATAAAACGAGAGAGAGAGAGAGAGAGACAGATAAAACGAGAGAGAGAGAGAGAGAGACAGATAAAACGAGAGAGAGAGAGAGAGAGAGACAGATAAAACGAGAGAGAGAGAGAGAGAGAGAGAGACAGATAAAACGAGAGAGAGAGAGAGAGAGACAGATAAAACGAGAAGATAAAACGAGAGAGAGAGAGAGAGAGAGAGACAGATAAAACGAGAGAGAGAGAGAGAGAGACAGATAAAACGAGAGAGAGAGAGAGAGAGAGACAGATAAAACGAGAGAGAGAGAGAGAGAGAGAGAGACAGATAAAACGAGAGAGAGAGAGAGAGAGAGAGAGACAGATAAAACGAGAGAGAGAGAGAGAGAGAGACAGATAAAACGAGAGAGAGAGAGAGAGAGAGACAGATAAAACGAGAGAGAGAGAGAGAGAGAGACAGATAAAACGAGAGAGAGAGAGAGAGAGAGACAGATAAAACGAGAGAGAGAGAGAGAGAGAGACAGATAAAACGAGAGAGAGAGAGAGAGACAGAGATAAAACGGAGAGAGAGAGAGAGAGAGACAGAGATAAAACAAGAGAGAGAGAGAGAGAGAGAGACAGATAAAACGAGAGAGAGAGAGAGACAGATAAAACGAGAGAGAGAGAGAGAGAGACAGATAAAACGAGAGAGAGAGAGAGAGAGAGAGAGACAGATAAAACGAGAGAGAGAGAGAGAGAGACAGATAAAACGAGAGAGAGAGAGAGAGAGAGAGACAGATAAAACGAGAGAGAGAGAGAGAGAGACAGATAAAACGAGAGAGAGAGAGAGAGAGAGACAGATAAAACGAGAGAGAGAGAGAGAGAGAGAGAGACAGATAAAACGAGAGAGAGAGAGAGAGACAGATAAAACGAGAGAGAGAGAGAGAGAGAGAGACAGATAAAACGAGAGAGAGAGAGAGAGAGAGACAGATAAAACGAGAGAGAGAGAGAGAGAGACAGATAAAACGAGAGAGAGAGAGAGAGACAGAGATAAAACGAGAGAGAGAGAGAGAGACAGAGATAAAACGAGAGAGAGAGAGAGAGAGAGAGAGACAGAGATAAAACGAGAGAGAGAGAGAGAGAGAGAGACAGAGATAAAACGAGAGAGAGAGAGAGAGAGACAGAGATAAAACGAGAGAGAGAGACAGAGATAAAACGAGAGAGAGAGAGAGAGAGAGAGACAGAGATAAAACGAGAGAGAGAGAGAGAGACAGAGATAAAACGAGAGAGAGAGAGACAGAGATAAAACGAGAGAGAGAGAGAGAGACAGAGATAAAACGAGAGAGAGAGAGAGAGACAGAGATAAAACGAGAGAGAGAGAGAGAGACAGAGATAAAACGAGAGAGAGAGAGAGAGACAGAGATAAAACGAGAGAGAGAGAGAGAGAGACAGAGATAAAACGAGAGAGAGAGAGAGAGAGACAGAGATAAAACGAGAGAGAGAGAGAGAGAGACAGAGATAAAACGAGAGAGAGAGAGAGAGAGACAGAGATAAAACGAGAGAGAGAGAGAGAGAGACAGAGATAAAACGAGAGAGAGAGAGAGAGAGACAGAGATAAAACGAGAGAGAGAGAGAGAGAGACAGAGATAAAACGAGAGAGAGAGAGAGAGACAGAGATAAAACGAGAGAGAGAGAGAGAGAGACAGAGATAAAACGAGAGAGAGAGAGAGAGAGACAGAGATAAAACGAGAGAGAGAGAGAGAGAGAGACAGAGATAAAACGAGAGAGAGAGAGAGAGAGAGACAGAGATAAAACGAGAGAGAGAGAGACAGATAAAACGAGAGAGAGAGAGAGACAGAGATAAAACGAGAGAGACAGAGATAAAACGAGAGAGACAGAGATAAAACGAGAGAGAGAGAGAGAGACAGAGATAAAACGAGAGAGAGAGAGAGACAGAGATAAAACGAGAGAGAGAGAGAGAGAGACAGAGATAAAACGAGAGAGAGAGAGACAGAGATAAAACGAGAGAGAGAGAGAGAGACAGAGATAAAACGAGAGAGAGAGAGAGACAGATAAAACGAGAGAGAGAGAGAGACAGAGATAAAACGAGAGAGAGAGAGAGACAGAGATAAAACGAGAGAGAGAGAGAGAGAGAGACAGATAAAACGAGAGAGAGAGAGAGAGAGAGACAGATAAAACGAGAGAGAGAGAGAGAGACAGAGATAAAACGAGAGAGAGAGAGAGAGAGAGACAGAGATAAAACGAGAGAGAGAGAGAGACAGAGATAAAACGAGAGAGAGAGACACGCACAGAGAGATAGAACGAGAGAGAGACAGAGATAAAACGAGAGAGAGAGAGAGATAAAACGAGAGAGAGAGAGAGAGAGAGAGAGAGACAGAGATAAAACGAGAGAGAGAGAAGGAGACACAGAGATAAAACGAGAGAGAGAGAGAGAGACACAGAGATAAAACGAGAGAGAGAGAGAGAGAGACACAGAGATAAAACGAGAGAGAGATAGAGAGAGAGACACAGAGATAAAACGAGAGAGAGAGATAGAGAGAGAGACACAAAGATAAAACGAGAGAGAGAGATAAAACGAGAGAGACACAGAGATAAAACGAGAGAGACACAGGAGATAAAACGAGAGAGACACAGGAGATAAAACGAGAGAGAGAGAGAGAGAGACAGAGATAAAACGAGAGAGAGAGAGAGAGAGAGACAGAGATAAAACGAGAGAGAGAGAGAGACACAGAGATAAAACGAGAGAGAGAGAGAGACACAGAGATAAAACGAGAGAGAGAGAGAGAGACACAGAGATAAAACGAGAGAGAGAGAGAGACACAGAGATAAAACGAGAGAGAGAGAGACACAGAGATAAAACGAGAGAGAGAGAGAGACACAGAGATAAAACGAGAGAGAGAGAGACACAGAGATAAAACGAGAGAGAGAGAGACACAGAGATAAAACGAGAGAGAGAGAGAGACACAGATAAAACGAGAGAGAGAGAGAGACACAGAGATAAAACGAGAGAGAGAGACAGAGATAAAACGAGAGAGAGAGAGAGAGACACAGAGATAAAACGAGAGAGAGAGAGACAGAGATAAAACGAGAGAGAGAGAGAGAGACACAGAGATAAAACGAGAGAGAGAGAGAGAGAGACACAGAGATAAAACGAGAGGAGAGAGAGAGAGACACAGAGATAAAACGAGAGAGAGAGAGAGAGAGACACAGAGATAAAACGAGAGAGAGAGATAAAACGAGAGAGAGAGATAGAGAGAGAGACACAGAGATAAAACGAGAGAGAGACACAAAGATAAAACGAGAGAGAGAGATAAAACGAGAGAGACACAGAGATAAAACGAGAGAGACACAGGAGATAAAACGAGAGAGACACAGGAGATAAAACGAGAGAGACACAGAGATAAAACGAGAGAGACACAGAGAGAGAGACAGAGATAAAACGAGAGGGAGAGAGAGAGAGACAGAGATAAAACGAGAGAGAGAGAGAGAGAGAGACAGAGATAAAACGAGAGAGAGAGAGAGACACAGAGATAAAACGAGAGAGAGAGAGAGACACAGAGATAAAACGAGAGAGAGAGAGAGAGACACAGAGATAAAACGAGAGAGAGAGAGAGACACAGAGATAAAACGAGAGAGAGAGAGAGACACAGAGATAAAACGAGAGAGAGAGAGAGACACAGAGATAAAACGAGAGAGAGAGAGACACAGAGATAAAACGAGAGAGAGAGAGACACAGAGATAAAACGAGAGAGAGAGAGAGACACAGAGATAAAACGAGAGAGAGAGAGAGACACAGAGATAAAACGAGAGAGAGAGAGAGACACAGAGATAAAACGAGAGAGAGAGAGACACAGATAAAACGAGAGAGAGAGAGAGAGAGACACAGAGATAAAACGAGAGAGAGAGAGAGAGAGAGACACAGAGATAAAACGAGAGAGAGAGAGAGAGACACAGAGATAAAACGAGAGAGAGAGAGAGAGACACAGAGATAAAACGAGAGAGACACAGAGATAAAACGAGAGAGACACAGAGATAAAACGAGAGAGACACAGAGATAAAACGAGAGAGACACAGAGATAAAACGAGAGAGACACAGAGATAAAACGAGAGAGACACAGAGATAAAACGAGAGAGACACAGAGATAAAACGAGAGAGACACAGAGATAAAACGAGAGAGACACAGAGATAAAACGAGAGAGACACAGAGATAAAACGAGAGAGACACAGAGATAAAACGAGAGAGACACAGAGATAAAACGAGAGAGACACAGAGATAAAACGAGAGAGACACAGAGATAAAACGAGAGAGACACAGAGATAAAACGAGAGAGACACAGAGATAAAACGAGAGAGACACAGAGATAAAACGAGAGAGACACAGAGATAAAACGAGAGAGACACAGAGATAAAACGAGAGAGACACAGAGATAAAACGAGAGAGACACAGAGATAAAACGAGAGAGACACAGAGATAAAACGAGAGAGACACAGAGATAAAACGAGAGAGACACAGAGATAAAACGAGAGAGACACAGAGATAAAACGAGAGAGACACAGAGATAAAACGAGAGAGACACAGAGATAAAACGAGAGAGACAGAGATAAAACGAGAGAGAGAGAGAGAGAGACAGAGATAAAACGAGAGAGAGAGAGAGACAGAGATAAAACGAGAGAGAGAGAGAGACACAGAGATAAAACGAGAGATAAAACGAGAGAGACACAGATAAAACGAGAGTGAGAGAGAGACACACAGATAAAACGAGAGAGACACAGATAAAACGAGAGAGAGAGAGACACACAGATAAAACGAGAGAGACACACACAGAGAGATAAAACGAGAGAGAGAGAGAGAGACACACAGATAAAACGAGAGAGACACAGAGATAAAACGAGAGAGAGAGAGACACAGAGATAAAACGAGAGAGAGAGAGAGAGACACAGAGATAAAACGAGAGAGAGAGAGACACAGAGATAAAACGAGAGAGAGAGAGAGAGACAGAGATAAAACGAGAGAGAGAGAGAGACAGAGCTAAAACGAGAGAGAGAGAGAGACAGAGCTAAAACGAGAGAGAGAGAGAGACAGAGCTAAAACGAGAGAGAGAGAGAGAGACAGAGCTAAAACGAGAGAAAGAGAGACAGAGCTAAAACGAGAGAGAGAGAGAGACAGAGCTAAAACGAGAGAGAGAGAGAGAGACAGAGATAAAACGAGAAAGAGAGAGAGAGACAGATATAAAACGAGAAAGAGAGAGAGACAGATATAAAACGAGAGAGAGAGAGAGAGAGACAGATAAAAAACGAGAGAGACAGAGAGAGAGAGAGAGAGACAGATATAAAACGGAGAGAGAGAGAGAGAGAGACAGATAAAACGAGAGAGAGAGAGAGACAGATAAAACGAGAGAGAGAGAGAGAGAGACACAGATAAAACGAGAGAGAGAGAGAGACAGATAAAACGAGAGAGAGAGAGAGAGAGACAGATAAAACGAGAGAGAGAGAGAGAGAGAGACAGATAAAACGAGAGAGAGAGAGAGAGAGACAGATAAAACGAGAGAGAGAGAGAGAGAGAGACAGATAAAACGAGAGAGAGAGAGAGAGAGACAGATAAAACGAGAGAGAGAGAGAGAGACAGAGATAAAACGAGAGAGAGAGAGAGAGACAGAGATAAAACGAGAGAGAGAGAGAGAGAGAGACAGATAAAACGAGAGAGAGAGACAGATAAAACGAGGAGAGAGAGAGAGAGAGAGACAGATAAAACGAGAGAGAGAGAGAGAGAGAGAGACAGATAAAACGAGAGAGAGAGAGACAGATAAAACGAGAGAGAGAGAGAGAGAGAGACAGATAAAACGAGAGAGAGAGAGAGAGAGAGAGACAGATAAAACGAGAGAGAGAGAGAGAGAGAGACAGATAAAACGAGAGAGAGAGAGAGAGAGAGAGAGAGACAGATAAAACGAGAGAGAGAGAGAGAGAGACAGATAAAACGAGAGAGAGAGAGAGAGAGACAGATAAAACGAGAGAGAGAGAGAGAGACAGAGATAAAACGAGAGAGAGAGAGAGAGACAGAGATAAAACGAGAGAGAGAGAGAGAGAGACAGAGATAAAACGAGAGAGAGAGAGAGAGAGAGAGACAGAGATAAAACGAGAGAGAGAGAGAGAGAGACAGAGATAAAACGAGAGAGAGAGACAGAGATAAAACGAGAGAGAGAGAGAGAGAGAGAGACAGAGATAAAACGAGAGAGAGAGAGAGAGACAGAGATAAAACGAGAGAGAGAGAGAGACAGAGATAAAAGACAGAGATAAAACGAGAGAGAGAGAGAGACAGATATAAAACGAGAGAGAGAGAGAGAGAGAGACAGATAAAAAACGAGAGAGAGAGAGAGAGAGAGAGAGAGACAGATATAAAACGAGAGAGAGAGAGAGAAGAGACAGATAAAAACGAGAGACGAGAGAGAGAGAGAGACAGATAAAACGAGAGAGAGAGAGAGAGAGAGACAGATAAAAACGAGAGAGAGAGAGAGAGAGAGACAGATAAAACGAGAGAGAGAGAGAGAGAGAGACAGATAAAACGAGAGAGAGAGAGAGAGAGACAGATAAAACGAGAGAGAGAGAGAGAGAGACAGAGATAAAACGAGAGAGAGAGAGAGAGACAGAGATAAAACGAGAGAGAGAGAGAGAGAGACAGATAAAACGAGAGAAGAGAGAGAGAGACAGATAAAACGAGAGAGAGAGAGAGAGAGAGAGACAGATAAAACGAGAGAGAGAGAGAGAGAGAGAGACAGATAAAACGAGAGAGAGAGAGAGAGAGAGACAGATAAAACGAAGAGAGAGAGAGAGAGAGACAGATAAAACGAGAGAGAGAGAGAGAGAGAGAGACAGATAAAACGAGAGAGAGAGAGAGAGAGACAGATAAAACGAGAGAGAGAGAGAGAGACAGAGATAAAACGAGAGAGAGAGAGAGAGACAGATAAAACGAGAGAGAGAGAGAGAGAGAGACAGATAAAACGAGAGAGAGAGAGAGAGAGAGACAGATAAAACGAGAGAGAGAGAGAGAGAGACAGATAAAACGAGAGAGAGAGAGAGAGAGAGCAAGAGATAAAACGAGAGAGAGAGAGAGAGACAGAGATAAAACGAGAGAGAGAGAGAGAGAGACAGAGATAAAACGAGAGAGAGAGAGAGAGAGAGAGACAGAGATAAAACGAGAGAGAGAGAGAGAGAGACAGAGATAAAACGAGAGAGAGAGACAGAGATAAAACGAGAGAGAGAGAGAGAGAGAGAGACAGAGATAAAACGAGAGAGAGAGAGAGAGACAGAGATAAAACGAAGAGAGAGAGAGAGACAGAGATAAAACGAGAGAGAGAGAGAGAACAGAGATAAAACGAGAGAGAGAGAGAGAGACAGAGATAAAACGAGAGAGAGAGAGAGAGAGAGAGATAAAACGAGAGAGAGAGAGAGAGACAGAGATAAAACGAGAGAGAGAGAGAGAGAGAGAGACAGATAAAACGAGAGAGAGAGAGAGAGAGAGACAGATAAAACGAGAGAGAGAGAGAGAGAGACAGATAAAACGAGAGAGAGAGAGAGAGAGAGACAGATAAAACGAGAGAGAGAGAGAGAGAGAGAGACAGATAAAACGAGAGAGAGAGAGAGAGAGAGAGACAGATAAAACGAGAGAGAGAGAGAGAGAGAGACAGATAAAACGAGAGAGAGAGAGAGAGAGAGACAGATAAAACGAGAGAGAGAGAGAGAGAGAGACAGATAAAACGAGAGAGAGAGAGAGAGAGACAGATAAAACGAGAGAGAGAGAGAGAGACAGAGATAAAACAGAGAGAGAGGAGAGAGAGAGAGATAAAACGAGAGAGAGAGAGAGAGAGAGAGACAGAGATAAAACGAGAGAGAGAGAGAGAGAGACAGAGATAAAACGAGAAGAGAGAGAGAGAGACAGAGATAAAACGAAGAGAGAGAGAGAGACAGAGATAAAACGAGAGAGAGAGAGAGAGAGAGAGACAGAGATAAAACGAGAGAGAGAGAGAGAGACAGAGATAAAACGAGAGAGAGAGAGACAGAGATAAAACGAGAGAGAGAGAGAGAGAGACAGAGATAAAACGAGAGAGAGAGAGAGAGACAGAGATAAAACGAGAGAGAGAGAGAGAGACAGAGATAAAACGAGAGAGAGAGAGAGAGACAGAGATAAAACGAGAGAGAGAGAGAGAGACAGAGATAAAACGAGAGAGAGAGAGAGAGAGACAGAGATAAAACGAGAGAGAGAGAGAGAGAGACAGAGATAAAACGAGAGAGAGAGAGAGAGACAGAGATAAAACGAGAGAGAGAGAGAGAGAGACAGAGATAAAACGAGAGAGAGAGAGAGAGACAGAGATAAAACGAGAGAGAGAGAGAGAGAGACAGAGATAAAACGAGAGAGAGAGAGAGAGAGAGACAGAGATAAAACGAGAGAGAGAGAGAGAGAGACAGAGATAAAACGAGAGAGAGAGAGAGAGAGACAGAGATAAAACGAGAGAGAGAGAGAGAGAGACAGAGATAAAACGAGAGAGAGAGAGAGAGAGAGAGACAGAGATAAAACGGAGAGAGAGAGAGAGAGAGAGACAGAGATAAAACGAGAGAGAGAGAGAGAGAGAGACAGAGATAAAACGAGAGAGAGAGAGAGAGAGAGACAGAGATAAAACGAGAGAGAGAGAGAGAGAGAGACAGAGATAAAA
This sequence comes from Carcharhinus amblyrhynchos, assembly GCF_965287045.1. Lineage (NCBI taxonomy): Eukaryota > Metazoa > Chordata > Chondrichthyes > Carcharhiniformes > Carcharhinidae > Carcharhinus > Carcharhinus amblyrhynchos. The sequence goes on along the minus strand of NW_027651159.1, from coordinate 10,510 downwards.
CGAGAGAGAGAGAGAGAGAGACAGAGATAAAACGAGAGAGAGAGAGAGAGAGACAGAGATAAAACGAGAGAGAGAGAGAGAGAGAGAGACAGAGATAAAACGAGAGAGAGAGAGAGAGAGAGAGACAGAGATAAAACGAGAGAGAGAGAGAGACAGAGATAAAACGAGAGAGAGAGAGAGACAGAGATAAAACGAGAGAGAGAGAGAGAGACAGAGATAAAACGAGAGAGAGAGAGACAGATAAAACGAGAGAGAGAGAGAGAGACAGAGATAAAACGAGAGAGACAGAGATAAAACGAGAGAGAGAGAGAGAGACAGAGATAAAACGAGAGAGAGAGAGAGACAGAGATAAAACGAGAGAGAGAGAGAGAGAGACAGAGATAAAACGAGAGAGAGAGAGACAGAGATAAAACGAGAGAGAGAGAGAGAGACAGAGATAAAACGAGAGAGAGAGAGAGACAGATAAAACGAGAGAGAGAGAGAGACAGAGATAAAACGAGAGAGAGAGAGAGAGACAGAGATAAAACGAGAGAGAGAGAGAGAGAGACAGATAAAACGAGAGAGAGAGAGAGAGAGAGACAGATAAAACGAGAGAGAGAGAGAGAGAGAGACAGATAAAACGATAGAGAGAGAGAGAGACAGAGATAAAACGAGAGAGAGAGAGAGAGAGAGACAGAGATAAAACGAGAGAGAGAGAGAGACAGAGATAAAACGAGAGAGAGAGACACGCACAGAGAGATAGAACGAGAGAGAGACAGAGATAAAACGAGAGAGAGAGAGAGATAAAACGAGAGAGAGAGAGAGAGAGAGAGACAGAGATAAAACGAGAGAGAGAGAAGGAGACACAGAGATAAAACGAGAGAGAGAGAGAGAGAGACACAGAGATAAAACGAGAGAGAGAGATAAAACGAGAGAGAGAGAGAGAGAGAGACACAGAGATAAAACGAGAGAGAGAGATAGAGAGAGAGACACAAAGATAAAACGAGAGAGAGAGATAAAACGAGAGAGACACAGAGATAAAACGAGAGAGACACAGGAGATAAAACGAGAGAGACACAGGAGATAAAACGAGAGAGAGAGAGACAGAGATAAAACGAGAGAGAGAGAGAGAGAGAGAGAGACAGAGATAAAACGAGAGAGAGAGAGAGACACAGAGATAAAACGAGAGAGAGAGAGAGACACAGAGATAAAACGAGAGAGAGAGAGAGAGACACAGAGATAAAACGAGAGAGAGAGAGAGAGACACAGAGATAAAACGAGAGAGAGAGAGAGACACAGAGATAAAACGAGAGAGAGAGAGAGACACAGAGATAAAACGAGAGAGAGAGAGAGACACAGAGATAAAACGAGAGAGAGAGAGACACAGAGATAAAACGAGAGAGAGAGAGACACAGAGATAAAACGAGAGAGAGAGAGAGACACAGAGATAAAACGAGAGAGAGAGAGAGACACAGAGATAAAACGAGAGAGAGAGACAGAGATAAAACGAGAGAGAGAGACAGAGATAAAACGAGAGAGAGAGAGAGAGAGACAGAGATAAAACGAGAGAGAGAGAGACAGAGATAAAACGAGAGAGAGAGAGAGACACAGAGATAAAACGAGAGAGAGAGAGAGAGAGACACAGAGATAAAACGAGAGAGAGAGAGAGAGAGACACAGAGATAAAACGAGAGAGAGAGATAAAACGAGAGAGAGAGATAGAGAGAGAGACACAGAGATAAAACGAGAGAGAGACACAAAGATAAAACGAGAGAGAGAGATAAAACGAGAGAGACACAGAGATAAAACGAGAGAGACACAGGAGATAAAACGAGAGAGACACAGAGATAAAACGAGAGAGACACACAGAGAGAGAGACAGAGATAAAACGAGAGGGAGAGAGAGAGAGACAGAGATAAAAACGAGAGAGAGAGAGAGAGAGAGACAGAGATAAAACGAGAGAGAGAGAGAGACACAGAGATAAAACGAGAGAGAGAGAGAGACACAGAGATAAAACGAGAGAGAGAGAGAGAGACACAGAGATAAAACGAGAGAGAGAGAGAGACACAGAGATAAAACGAGAGAGAGAGAGAGACACAGAGATAAAACGAGAGAGAGAGAGAGACACAGAGATAAAACGAGAGAGAGAGAGAGACACAGAGATAAAACGAGAGAGAGAGAGACACAGAGATAAAACGAGAGAGAGAGAGACACAGAGATAAAACGAGAGAGAGAGAGAGACACAGAGATAAAACGAGAGAGAGAGACAGAGATAAAACGAGAGAGAGAGAGAGAGACAGAGATAAAACGAGAGAGAGAGAGAGAGACAGAGATAAAACGAGAGAGAGAGAGACAGAGATAAAACGAGAGAGAGAGAGAGAGACACAGAGATAAAACGAGAGAGAGAGAGAGAGAGACACAGAGATAAAACGAGAGAGAGAGAGAGAGAGACACAGAGATAAAACGAGAGAGAGAGAGAGAGAGACACAGAGATAAAACGAGAGAGAGAGATAAAACGAGAGAGAGAGATAGAGAGAGAGACACAGAGATAAAACGAGAGAGAGAGATAAAACGAGAGAGACACACAGAGATAAAACGAGAGAGACACAGGAGATAAAACGAGAGAGACACAGAGATAAAACGAGAGAGACACAGAGAGAGAGACAGAGATAAAACGAGAGGGAGAGAGAGAGAGACAGAGATAAAACGAGAGAGAGAGAGAGAGAGAGAGAGACAGAGATAAAACGAGAGAGAGAGAGAGACACAGAGATAAAACGAGAGAGAGAGAGAGACACAGAGATAAAACGAGAGAGAGAGAGAGAGACACAGAGATAAAACGAGAGAGAGAGAGAGACACAGAGATAAAACGAGAGAGAGAGAGAGACACAGAGATAAAACGAGAGAGAGAGAGAGACACAGAGATAAAACGAGAGAGAGAGAGAGACACAGAGATAAAACGAGAGAGAGAGAGACACAGAGATAAAACGAGAGAGAGAGAGAGACACAGAGATAAAACGAGAAAGAGAGAGAGACACAGAGATAAAACGAGAGAGAGAGAGAGACACAGATAAAACGATAGAGAGAGAGAGAGACAGAGATAAAACGAGAGAGAGAGAGAGAAAGACAGAGATAAAACGAGAGAGAGAGAGAGAGACAGACAGAGATAAAACGAGAGAGAGAGAGACAGATAAAACGAGAGAGAGAGAGAGACACAGATAAAACGATAGAGAGAGAGAGAGACAGAGATAAAACGAGAGAGAGAGAGAGAGAGACAGAGATAAAACGAGAGAGAGAGAGAGAGACAGACAGAGATAAAACGAGAGAGAGAGAGGGAGACAGAGATAAAACGAGAGAGAGAGAGAGACAGAGATAAAACGAGAGAGAGAGAGGGAGACAGAGATAAAACGAGAGAGAGAGAGACAGAGATAAAACGAGAGAGAGAGAGAGAGACAGAGATAAAACGAGAGAGAGACAGAGATAAAACGAGAGAGAGACAGAGATAAAACGAGAGAGAGACAGAGATAAAACGAGAGAGAGACAGAGATAAAACGAGAGAGACACAGAGATAAAACGAGAGAGACACAGAGATAAAACGAGAGAGACACAGAGATAAAACGAGAGAGACACAGAGATAAAACGAGAGAGACACAGAGATAAAACGAGAGAGACACAGAGATAAAACGAGAGAGACACAGAGATAAAACGAGAGAGACACAGAGATAAAACGAGAGAGACACAGAGATAAAACGAGAGAGACACAGAGATAAAACGAGAGAGACACAGAGATAAAACGAGAGAGACACAGAGATAAAACGAGAGAGACACAGAGATAAAACGAGAGAGACACAGAGATAAAACGAGAGAGACACAGAGATAAAACGAGAGAGACACAGAGATAAAACGAGAGAGACACAGAGATAAAACGAGAGAGACACAGAGATAAAACGAGAGAGACACAGAGATAAAACGAGAGAGACACAGAGATAAAACGAGAGAGACACAGAGATAAAACGAGAGAGACACAGAGATAAAACGAGAGAGAGAGAGAGACACAGAGATAAAACGAGAGAGAGAGAGAGACACAGAGATAAAACGAGAGAGAGAGAGACACAGATAAAACGATAGAGAGAGAGAGAGACAGAGATAAAACGAGAGAGAGAGAGAGAGACAGAGATAAAACGAGAGAGAGAGAGAGAGACAGACAGAGATAAAACGAGAGAGAGAGAGAGAGACAGAGATAAAACGAGAGAGAGAGAGAGAGACAGAGATAAAACGAGAGAGAGAGAGAGAGACAGAGATAAAACGAGAGAGAGAGAGGGAGACAGAGATAAAACGAGAGAGAGAGAGACAGAGATAAAACGAGAGAGAGAGAGAGACACAGAGATAAAACGAGAGAGACACAGAGATAAAACGAGAGAGACACAGAGATAAAACGAGAGAGACACAGAGATAAAACGAGAGAGACACAGAGATAAAACGAGAGAGACACAGAGATAAAACGAGAGAGACACAGAGATAAAACGAGAGAGACACAGAGATAAAACGAGAGAGACACAGAGATAAAACGAGAGAGACACAGAGATAAAACGAGAGAGACACAGAGATAAAACGAGAGAGACACAGAGATAAAACGAGAGAGACACAGAGATAAAACGAGAGAGACACAGAGATAAAACGAGAGAGACACAGAGATAAAACGAGAGAGACACAGAGATAAAACGAGAGAGACACAGAGATAAAACGAGAGAGACACAGAGATAAAACGAGAGAGACACAGAGATAAAACGAGAGAGACACAGAGATAAAACGAGAGAGACACAGAGATAAAACGAGAGAGACACAGAGATAAAACGAGAGAGACACAGAGATAAAACGAGAGAGACACAGAGATAAAACGAGAGAGACACAGAGATAAAACGAGAGAGACACAGAGATAAAACGAGAGAGACACAGAGATAAAACGAGAGAGACACAGAGATAAAACGAGAGAGACACAGAGATAAAACGAGAGAGACACAGAGATAAAACGAGAGAGACACAGAGATAAAACGAGAGAGACACAGAGATAAAACGAGAGAGACACAGAGATAAAACGAGAGAGACACAGAGATAAAACGAGAGAGACACAGAGATAAAACGAGAGAGACACAGAGATAAAACGAGAGAGACACAGAGATAAAACGAGAGAGACACAGAGATAAAACGAGAGAGACACAGAGATAAAACGAGAGAGACACAGAGATAAAACGAGAGAGACACAGAGATAAAACGAGAGAGACACAGAGATAAAACGAGAGAGACACAGAGATAAAACGAGAGAGACACAGAGATAAAACGAGAGAGACACAGAGATAAAACGAGAGAGACACAGAGATAAAACGAGAGAGACACAGAGATAAAACGAGAGAGACACAGAGATAAAACGAGAGAGACACAGAGATAAAACGAGAGAGACACAGAGATAAAACGAGAGAGACACAGAGATAAAACGAGAGAGACACAGAGATAAAACGAGAGAGACACAGAGATAAAACGAGAGAGACACAGAGATAAAACGAGAGAGACACAGAGATAAAACGAGAGAGACACAGAGATAAAACGAGAGAGAGAGACACAGAGATAAAACGAGAGAGAGAGAGAGAGACACAGATAAAACGAGAGAGACACACACAGAGAGATAAAACGAGAGAGAGAGAGAGAGACACAGAGATAAAACGAGAGAGAGAGAGAGAGACACAGAGATAAAACGAGAGAGAGAGAGAGAGACACAGAGATAAAACGAGAGAGAGAGAGAGAGAGACAGAGATAAAACGAGAGAGAGAGAGAGAGAGACACAGAGATAAAACGAGAGAGAGAGAGAGAGAGAGAGACAGAGATAAAACGAGAGAGAGAGAGAGAGACACAGAGATAAAACGAGAGAGAGAGAGAGAGACAGAGATAAAACGAGAGAGAGAGAGAGAGAGAGAGACAGAGATAAAACGAGAGAGAGAGAGAGAGAGAGAGAGACAGAGATAAAACGAGAGAGAGAGAGAGAGAGAGAGACAGAGATAAAACGAGAGAGAGAGAGAGAGACAGAGATAAAACGAGAGAGAGAGAGAGAGAGAGACAGAGATAAAACGAGAGAGAGAGAGAGAGAGACAGAGATAAAACGAGAGAGAGAGAGAGAGAGAGACAGAGATAAAACGAGAGAGAGAGAGAGAGAGAGACAGAGATAAAACGAGAGAGAGAGAGAGAGAAAGACAGAGATAAAACGAGAGAGAGAGAGAGAGAGAGACAGAGATAAAACGAGAGAGAGAGAGAGAGACAGAGATAAAACGAGAGAGAGAGAGACAGAGATAAAACGAGAGAGAGAGAGAGAGAGAGAGACAGAGATAAAACGAGAGAGAGAGAGAGAGAGAGACAGAGATAAAACGAGAGAGAGAGAGAGAGAGAGAGACACAGAGATAAAACGAGAGAGAGAGCGAGAGAGAGACACAGAGATAAAACGAGAGAGAGAGCGAGAGAGAGACACAGAGATAAAACGAGAGAGAGAGAGAGAGAGAGACAGAGATAAAACGAGAGAGAGAGAGAGAGAGACACACAGATAAAACGAGAGAGACACAGATAAAACGAGAGAGAGAGACACACAGATAAAACGAGAGAGACACAGAGATAAAACGAGAGAGAGACACACAGATAAAACGAGAGAGACACGCACAGAGAGATAAAACGAGAGAGAGAGAGAGAGAGAGAGAGAGAGACACGCACGCACACAGAACGAGAGAGAGAGAGACACAAGCACGCACACAGAACGAGAGAGAGAGAGAGAGAGACACGCACGCACACAGAACGAGAGAGAGAGAGAGAGAGAGAGAGACACGCACGCACACAGAACGAGAGAGAGAGAGAGAGAGAGAGACACGCACGCACACAGAACGAGAGAGAGAGAGAGAGACACGCACGCACACAGAACGAGAGAGAGAGAGAGAGAGACACGCACGCACACAGAACGAGAGAGAGAGAGAGAGACACGCACGCACACAGAACGAGAGAGAGAGAGACACGCACGCACACAGAACGAGAGAGAGAGAGACACGCACGCACACAGAACGAGAGAGAGAGACACGCACGCACACAGAACGAGAGAGAGAGACACGCACGCACACAGAACGAGAGAGAGAGACACGCACGCACACAGAACGAGAGAGAGAGAGAGAGACACGCACGCACACAGAACGAGAGAGAGAGAGAGACACGCACGCACACAGAACGAGAGAGAGAGAGAGAGAGACACGCACGCACACAGAACGAGAGAGAGAGAGAGAGAGACACGCACGCACACAGAACGAGAGAGAGAGAGAGAGAGAGAGACACGCACGCACACAGAACGAGAGAGAGAGAGAGAGAGAGACACGCACGCACACAGAACGAGAGAGAGAGAGAGAGAGAGACACGCACGCACACAGAACGAGAGAGAGAGAGAGAGAGAGACACGCACGCACACAGAACGAGAGAGAGAGAGAGAGACACGCACGCACACAGAACGAGAGAGAGAGAGAGACACGCACGCACACAGAACGAGAGAGAGAGAGAGAGAGAGAGAGAGACACGCACGCACACAGAACGAGAGAGAGAGAGAGAGAGAGAGACACGCACGCACAGAGAACAGAGAGAGAGAGAGAGAGACACGCACGCACACCAGAACGAGAGAGAGAGAGAGAGAGAGACACGCACGCACACAGAACGAGAGAGAGAGAGAGAGAGAGACACGCACGCACACAGAACGAGAGAGAGAGAGAGAGAGAGAGAGACACGCACACAGAACGAGAGAGAGAGAGAGAGAGAGACACGCACGCACACAGAACGAGAGAGAGAGAGAGAGACACGCACAGAGAGATTTAACGAGAGAGAGAGAGAGACACGCACGCACACAGAACGAGAGAGAGAGAGACACAAGCACGCACACAGAACGAGAGAGAGAGAGAGAGAGAGACACGCACGCACACAGAACGAGAGAGAGAGAGAGAGAGAGAGACACGCACGCACACAGAACGAGAGAGAGAGACACGCACGCACACAGAACGAGAGAGAGAGAGAGAGAGAGAGAGACACGCACGCACACAGAACGAGAGAGAGAGAGAGAGAGAGACACGCACGCACACAGAACGAGAGAGAGAGAGAGAGAGAGAGACACGCACGCACACAGAACGAGAGAGAGGAGAGAGAGAGAGAGACACGCACGCACACAGAACGAGAGAGAGAGAGAGAGAGAGAGAGACACGCACGCACACAGAACGAGAGAGAGAGAGAGAGAGAGAGAGACACGCACGCACACAGAACGAGAGAGAGAGAGAGAGAGAGAGAGACACGCACGCACACAGAACGAGAGAGAGAGAGAGACACGCACGCACACAGAACGAGAGAGAGAGAGAGAGAGAGACACGCACGCACACAGAACGAGAGAGAGAGAGAGAGAGAGAGAGAGAGACACGCACGCACACAGAACGAGAGAGAGAGAGAGAGAGAGAGAGACACGCACGCACACAGAACGAGAGAGAGAGAGAGAGAGAGAGACACGCACGCACACAGAACGAGAGAGAGAGAGAGAGAGAGAGAGACACGCACGCACACAGAACGAGAGAGAGAGAGAGAGAGAGAGAGACACGCACGCACACAGAACGAGAGAGAGAGAGAGAGAGAGAGAGACACGCACGCACACAGAACGAGAGAGAGAGAGAGAGAGAGAGACACGCACGCACACAGAACGAGAGAGAGAGAGAGAGAGAGAGAGACACGCACGCACACAGAACGAGAGAGAGAGAGAGAGAGAGAGAGAGACACGCACGCACACAGAACGAGAGAGAGAGAGAGAGAGAGAGAGACACGCACGCACACAGAACGAGAGAGAGAGAGAGAGAGAGACACGCACGCACACAGAACGAGAGAGAGAGAGAGAGAGAGAGAGACACGCACGCACACAGAACGAGAGAGAGAGAGAGAGAGAGAGACACGCACGCACACAGAACGAGAGAGAGAGAGAGAGAGAGACACGCACGCACACAGAACGAGAGAGAGAGAGAGAGAGACACGCACGCACACAGAACGAGAGAGAGAGAGAGAGAGACACGCACGCACACAGAACGAGAGAGAGAGAGAGAGAGACACGCACGCACACAGAACGAGAGAGAGAGAGAGAGAGAGAGACACGCACGCACACAGAACGAGAGAGAGAGAGAGAGAGAGACACGCACGCACACAGAACGAGAGAGAGAGAGAGAGAGACACGCACGCACACAGAACGAGAGAGAGAGAGAGAGAGACACGCACGCACACAGAACGAGAGAGAGAGAGAGAGACACGCACGCACACAGAACGAGAGAGAGAGAGAGAGAGACACGCACGCACACAGAACGAGAGAGAGAGAGAGAGAGAGAGAGACACGCACGCACACAGAACGAGAGAGAGAGAGAGAGAGACACGCACGCACACAGAACGAGAGAGAGAGAGAGAGACACGCACGCACACAGAACGAGAGAGAGAGAGAGAGAGAGACACGCACGCACACAGAACGAGAGAGAGAGAGAGAGAGAGACACGCACGCACACAGAACGAGAGAGAGAGAGAGAGAGAGACACGCACGCACACAGAACGAGAGAGAGAGAGAGAGAGACACGCACGCACACAGAACGAGAGAGAGAGAGAGAGAGACACGCACGCACACAGAACGAGAGAGAGAGAGAGAGAGACACGCACGCACACAGAACGAGAGAGAGAGAGAGAGAGACACGCACGCACACAGAACGAGAGAGAGAGAGAGAGACACGCACGCACACAGAACGAGAGAGAGAGAGAGAGACACGCACGCACACAGAACGAGAGAGAGAGAGAGAGAGACACGCACGCACACAGAACGAGAGAGAGAGAGAGAGAGACACGCACGCACACAGAACGAGAGAGAGAGAGAGAGACACGCACGCACACAGAACGAGAGAGAGAGAGAGAGACACGCACGCACACAGAACAAAGAGGAGAGAGAGAAGAGAGAGCACGCACGCACACAGAACGAGAGAGAGAGAGAGAGAGAAGGCACGCACGCACACAGAACGAGAGAGAGAGAGAGAGAGAGACACGCACGCACACAGAACGAGAGAGAGAGAGAGAGACACGCACGCACACAGAACGAGAGAGAGAGGAGAGAGAGAACACGCACGCACACAGAACGAAGAGAGAGAGAGAGACACGCACGCACACAGAACGAGAGAGAGAGAGAGACACGCACGCACACAGAACGAGAGAGAGAGAGAGAGACACGCACGCACACAGAACGAGAGAGAGAGAGACACGCATGCGCACAGAATGAGAGAAACACACACATAGAGACAGAAAGAGAGAGAGAGAGAGAGAGTGAGAGGTAGAAAGATGGGGGTTGGGCGGGGGGGGGGGTGGTGGGGGAGGCGGGGGGAGAAAGACATCAGGCTAACTGTACTGTAAAACTGAATAACCTAGTTAAACTCACCATTGAGGCAACTTAACTGAGGCATCAGAGGGAAGTC
>NW_027651158.1:0-21022 GCF_965287045.1 Carcharhinus amblyrhynchos | reverse complement strand
GTCCCCTAGCAGAGATATTTGAATCATGGATCGTCAAGGGTGAGGTGCTTGAAGATTGGAAGGTGGCAAATGTTGTGCCTTTGTTTAAAAAGGGCTGCAGGGAAAAGCCTGGGAACTACAGGCCAGTGAGCCTCACATCTGTGGTGGGCAAATTGTTGGAAGGTATTTTGAGAGACAGGATCTACAGGCATTTCGAGACGCAAGGACTGATTAGGGACAGTCAGCGTGGCTTTGTGAGTGGAAAATCATGTCTCACAAATTTGATTGAGTTTTTTGAAGGGGTGAACAAGCAGTGCAGTTGACGTTGTCCACATGGACTTTAGCAAGGCTTTTGACAAGGTACAGCATGGTAGGTTGTTGCATAAGGTTAAGTTTCACGGGATCCAGAGTGAGGTAGCTAAATGGATCCAAAATTGGCTTTTTGACAGAAGAGGATGGTTGTAGAGAGTTGTTTTTTTCATAAAACATTTAGATAGTTCCATGGGTACAATGGGTATAGAGGGATATGGGCCAAATGCGGGCAATTGGGATTAGCTTAGCAGTTTGAAATAAAAAGGGGCAGCATGGACAATTTGGGCCAAAGGGCCTGTTTCCATGCTGTAAACCTCTATGACTCTATAAGAGATCACAGATATAGGCTGAGAGGCAGTAGATTTAGAACTGAAACGAGGAGGAAGTACTTCTCACAGAGGGGGGGTGAATTTGTGGAACTCACTGCCCCCACAGCGCGATGGAGTGTGTATCATTGAATGGTGTCTCCAAGGAGATGGATGTATTTCTGACTGGGAAGGGGTTAAAGGGATATGGGAATAAGATGGGGAGGTGGATTTGAGACCAGAGATGTAGGAGCACGATTAGGCCCATCGAGTCTGTTCCGCCATTCAATCATGGCTGATATTTTTCTCAGCCCCATTCTCCTGCCTTTTCCCCATAACCCCCGATCCCCTTATTGATCAAGAACCTTTCTATCTCTGTCTTAAAGACATTCAATGACCCGGCCTCCTCTGTGGCAATGCGTTCCACAGATTCACCCACCCTCTGACTGAAGGATTTCCTCCGCGTCTCGGTTTTGAAGGAGTGTCCCTTCAGTTTGAGGTTGTGCCCTCGAGTTTCGGTCTTTCCCACGAGTGAAAACATCCTCTCCACTTCCACAGTATCGAGACCTCGCTGTAATTCTCTAAGTTTCAATTAGATTCCGCCCCCCCACCCCGCCCCACTACCTTTCATCCATTGAGTACAGACCCAGACTCCTCAACCGCTCCTCCGATGATAAACCCTTCACTCCTGCAGAGACCAGCCATGATCTGACAGAATGACGGAGCTAGCTCGAAGGGCTGAATGGCCCACTTCTGCTCCTTGAGTTGATTTGATTTATTATTGTCTCATGTATTGGGATACAGTGAAAAGTATTGTTTCTTGTGCAATATACAAAGCATACCGTTTATAGAGAAGGAGAGGGTGCAGAATGTGGTGTTACAGTCACAGCGAGGGTGTAGAGAAAGATCAACTTAGTGCGAGGTAGGTCCATTCAAAAGTGTGACAGCAGCAGGGAAGAAACTGTTCTTGAGTCGGTCGGTACGTGACCTCAGACTTTTGTACCTTTTTCCCGCAGGAAGAAGGTGGAAGAGAGAATGTCCGGTGTGTGTGTGTGTGTGTGTGTGTAGGCGGGGGGGGGTGCGGGAGTGGTGTGGTCCTTGATTACGCCGGCTGCTTTTCCCCGAGGCAGCGGGAAGTGTAGACAGAGTCAATGGATGGGAGGCTGGTTTGCGTGATGGGATTGGGGCTACATTCACCACCCTTTTGTAGTTCCTTGTGGTCTAGGGCGAAGTAGGAGCCCAGACCGAGCTGTGATACAACCAGGAAGAATGCTTTCTATGGGGCATCTGTAAAAGTTGGTGAGAGTCGTAGCAGACATGCCAAATTTCCTTAGCCTCTTGAGAAAGTAGAGGCGTTGGTGGGGCTTTCTTAACTACAGTGTGGGTGTGTTCCTAGCTCCTGTGTAACACTCAGTGGGGCTGGCGGGGTGGAGTTGTGATTGGGTGCTAGGGGCACAGGCTGAGACCACGCCCGCAGCGTGAACCCTCTGCGTCCCTCTGCAGGTTAACATCATCTGCCCACAACGCCCGCACCCACTCCACCACCCCCCCCGCCCCCACCCACCCACCCAACACACCAGTCTCCCCTCCCCTCTCCCCCTGGCCCAAATGAAGGCAGTCGCTGCGGACAGGAGGGTGGAATCAGAGCAGCTGAACTTTTATTCCAAACAATCAACACTGACATTCGTGACACGGGATTTAGAAAAAAAAACACAAAATATCCAAGCATCTGCAACCCTCCCCACCCAACCCCCGGCTGACAATTCCCTCACCCCCTCCATGTACCACCGCCACCCCCCCCCCACCCACCCCCATCCCTCCACCAATTCGGAGAGCCAGGAAAGGGGACGAAAGTTAAGTCTGGCGTCCGCCTTTGGGTTCCTTCCTCCGCCCTGCTTCCGCACTCCTCTCTCCCACACCCGCACTGCCTCCGCCCCCCCCCCCCCCCCCGCCACCCCCGGGGTATAGGAGGGAGGAGGCTAGAGGGGAGGGGGAGGGGTGTTATCCTCCAATTCCGCCTCATAGCTTGACGGGGACCGGCTCCGACCTCCGTCTGTAGGTCCATTGGTGAGGCTCTCCCTCCCTCCCTCCCTCAACTCCGCTTGACGGGGTTGCTGCTCCTCCCATCAGGCCTCGGGCTCAAAGCTCCAGCCCCGGCAGACATAAACGCCACGCCCCACCCTCCGCAGCACGCACGCGGGCACTGCTTCAAACAACGGTCCAGCTCTCACGCTACCGTGGCACCCCCCCCTCCCCGTGTTTCCCCCATCAGCAAACCCCTGCCCACAAGTTGTGGGAAGGGAAAGGGCAGAGGGGACAGGAGGGGGTATCCTCTCATTCGAGCTCTCACGCACCCGCAAGGCACCCCCCCCCCAACCGTGTATCCCCCCAAAGCATCCCTCCCCGGGGTGTAGGAGGGAGGAGGGTAGACGGGAGGGGAGTGGGATATCCTCCGATTCCGCCTCACAGCTTGATGGGGACTGGCTCCGACCTCCGTTTGCAGATCCAATGGTGAGGTGTGCTGCACACGGCGTTGGCCCAGGCACCTCTACGGAGCAGCACACAGTTCTTGAAGGCCTCCAGCTGGTAATCGAAGAAACTGTCAGGATTGCCTGGGCCCCAGAACCTAGGGGTGGAAAGGGAGGAAGCAAGGGAGCGCAAAGGGGGTTAGACACAGAGTAAAGATCCCTCTACACTGTCCACCATCAAACACTCCCAGGACAGGTACAGCACGGGGTTAGATACAGAGTAAAGCTCCCTCTACACTGTCCCTCCATCAAACACTCCCAGGACAGGTACAGCACGGGGTTAGATACAGAGTAAAGCTCCCTCTACACTGTCCCCTCATCAAACACTCCCAGGACAGGTACAGCACGGGGTTAGATACAGAGTAAAGCTCCCTCTACACTGTCCCCTCATCAAACACTCCCAGGACAGGTACAGCACGGGGTTAGATACAGAGTAAAGCTCCCTCTACACTGTCCCTCCATCAAACACTCCCAGGACAGGTACAGCACAGGGTTAGACACCGAGTAAAGGTGGACAGAGTGGTGAAGAAGGCATTCGGCATGCTTGGTTTCATCGATCAGAACATTGAATACAGGAGTTGGGACGTCTTGTTGAAGTTGTACAAGACATTGGTAAGGCCACACTTGGAATACTGTGTACAGTTCTGGTCACCGTATTATAGAAAGGATATTATTAAACTAAAAAGAGTGCAGAAAAGATTTACCAGGATGCTACCGGGACTTGATGGATTGAGTTATAAGGAGAGGCTGGCATTTTTTCTCTTGAGCGTAGGAGGCTGAGGGGTGACCTTATAGACCTCTATAAAATAATGAGGGGCACAGATCAACAAGATAGTCACTATCTTTTCTCAAAGGTACAGGAGTCTAAAACTAGAGGGCACAGGTTTAAGGTGAGAGGGGAGAGATACGGAAGTGTCCAGAGGGGCAATTTTTCCACCCAGAGGTTGGTGAGTGTCTGGAACAAGCTGCCAGAGGTAGTAGCAGAGGTGGGTACAATTTTGTCTTTTAAAACGCATTTCGATAGTTACATGGGTACAATGGGTATAGAGGGATATGAACCAAACACAAGCAATTCGGGATTATCTTACTGCTTAAAAACTGGGCGGCATGGATAAGTTGGGCCAAAGGGATTGTTTCCATGCTGGAAACCTCTATGACCCTTTGTCAATCTCTGTTCCCTCTTCCCGGTCAGGCTCCCACCTACGCGAGCCTCACCTTCCCAGCCAGTGACCTCCTGTTCGCCACACTGTGCCATACTCACATCAGGTCCTCTTGTACAAATGTCCCATCCACCCACATCCAAGCCGATTCCAGTGGACTGTCCTTGATTCCAATCCAAAACGCACGACTCAGATTGAACTCAGCCACAAACTCCTGAAAGGGCGAGTAACTGGTGAGTCATACGGGTAACATGCAACAGCCCAGGCAAGGACCATCTCCAACAAGTGAGGATCGAACCATCACTCCCCTTGGCATCAATAGTATCACTATCGCTAAATCCCCTCCCCCACTATCAACATCCTGGGGGTTACCATTGAGCAGAAACTGAACTGGGATCCAGCCATATAAATATTGTGGCTCCCAGAGCAGGACAGAGGCTGGGAATCCTGCAGAGAGTAACTCACCTCCTGACTCCCACCTCCCCAAAGCCCTGTCCCACCATCTACAAGGACACAAGTCAGGGATGTGATGGGATACCCTCCACTTGCCTGGATGACAGTGGCTCCCAACAACACTCAAGAAAGATCAACATCAACCGAAAGAAAGCAGTACTCCCCCCGCCCTTGATCGCCACGCTAACCACAAACATACAGGACAGGTACAGGACGGGGTTAGATACAGAGTAAAGCTCCCTCTACACTGTCCCCCCATCAAACATTCCCAGGACAGGTACAGCACGGGGTTAGATACAGAGTAAAGCTCCCTCTACACTGTCCCCCCATCAAACATTCCCAGGACAGGTACAGCACGGGGTTAGATACAGAGTAAAGCTCCGTCTACACTGTCCCCCATCAAACACTCCCAGGATAGAGACAGCACAGGGTTAGATACCGAGTAATGTTCCCGCTACACTGTCCCCATCAAACACTCCCAGGACAGGTACAGCATGGGGTTAGATACAGAGTAAAGCTCCCTCTACACTGTCCCCCCATCAAACATTCCCAGGACAGGTACAGCACGGGGTTAGATACAGAGTAAAGCTCCCTCTACACTGTCCCCCATCAAACACTCCCAGGACAGGTACAGAACGGGGTTAGATACAGGGTAAAGCTCCCTCTACACTGTCCCCCATCAAACACTCCCAGGACAGGTACAGCACGGGGTTAGATACAGAGTAAAGCTCCCTCTGCACTGTCCCCCATCAAATACTCCCAGGACAGGTACAGCACGGGGTTAGATTCTTCCTACCTGTTCCTGCTTGTTGAGAATCACCAAGAGCTCGGAGCCCTGTGAGATACAATTCTGCCGACTGTCCTCCCAGCTCAGAGCACTCTGCGAGAAGTAGTAACAGTTGCCTTGGAATGGGGCCCAGTACTTGTGGCACAGATCACTTGTACAGTCTGGGGACAACAGGGAGAGAAGGTTAAGTATAAAGCAAGAAATAAGGTGAAGGTTCCACATTTCTATTGTTAAATACAAGTGGAGTAAACATCAGAACTGAAGACCCTGAATCACTGACCAATCGATAGTGCTATAACTTTGTGTGTATATGTGAGAGTGTGTGAGAGAGAGAGACAGTTTGTGCATGTGTGAGAGAGAGAGAGTGTGTGTGTGTGAGAGAGAGAGAGAGAGAACTTTTGTGTCTAAGTGAGTGTGAGAGACAGTGAATATGAGAGACAGTGGGTGTGAGAGAGTGTGTGTGTGTGTGTGTGAGAGAGAGAGTGTGCAAAAGAGAGAGTGTATAAGAGAAAGGGAGAGTGTGTGAGAGAGGTGTGTCTGAGAGAGAGTGACAGTATCTGAGAGAATGTGTGTGTGTGTGTGTGTGTGAGAGAGAGAGTTTTTGTGTCTGAGAGTGATTGTGAGAGACAGTGGGTCTGAGAGACAGCGGTGTGAGAGAGAGTGTGTGTGTGTGAGAGAGAGAGGGAGTGTGAGACAGTGAGTGAGAGAGTGTGAAAGAGAGTGTGTGTGCAAGAGAGAGAGTGTGTCAGAGAGAGTGAGAGTATGTGAGAGAGAATGTGTGTGTGTGTGAGAGGGAGTGTGAACAGAGTGTGCGTGAGAAACAGCGTGAGTGTGTGAGTGGGGGCATGCGAGAGTGAGCGTGCGCGATGTTTGTGAGATTTTGAGAATGTGTGTGAGCAAGAGGGGAAGAGTTTTTGTGAGTGCGTCAGTTTGTGCGAGTATGTACATGTGAGTGTACAGGAATGCGAGCGTGTCCATGCGATGGTTAAACTCAAAATAGCCTGTGCCATCGAGTACTCGCCCGGGAGAGAGAACTGGGCTGGGATGGAGTGAAAAGGCCATTAATTGGGAAGGTGGAATGGTGGGAATCTGATGTTGGGGGGAGGGGAGAAGGATGTGGGGAGGGGAGAAGAAGGAAGTGGGGACAGGGGAGAGAGAGGAAGGCCAACACTTACTGATAATCTTGCAGAAGGAGCGGAGCCAATTCATGAAGGTGTCTTCGTAGCGAGCACACTCAGACTGCATGGTCTCCCGTTGCACATGGTCCCTGGCCATGGAGTAATTACCCAAGGCTTCGTCGAGGGCTAACCTTTTGCTTTGGAGCTCCTGTTTCACCCGTGTACCTGGTGACAGAGCGGCAGCGGGAGTGAAAGGACAGCGGGATTCTGACGTACCACGGGGACATCTGCACTGAGCGCCGAGAACACGTAGCACGTCAGGACAGAGGAACACAACGTGGAAAATCTCGAAACATAGATAAGAGCGGCAACAGTAGGCCATTCGGTCCTTCGAGCCTGCTCCACCACTCATTACAATCATGGCTGATCATCAAACCCAACACCTGATTCCCACCCCTACTCCCGTCCCCCCATATCCCTCGATCCCATTAGCCCCAAGAGCTATATCTAACTTCTTCTTGAAAACAAACATGGACCTCGGACTGTGCGGCCAAATTCCCCTCCAACTCCACTTTCAGGTTTGCTGATGACGCCGCCGTTAGTGGGTCGGATCT
Source organism: Carcharhinus amblyrhynchos (assembly GCF_965287045.1). Classification (NCBI taxonomy): domain Eukaryota; kingdom Metazoa; phylum Chordata; class Chondrichthyes; order Carcharhiniformes; family Carcharhinidae; genus Carcharhinus; species Carcharhinus amblyrhynchos. The sequence continues at coordinate 13,766 of NW_027651158.1, read as the reverse complement.
CAAACGACGACGAGACGGAGTACAGGAATGAGATAGAGAATCTGGTGAACTGGTGCGGTGACAATAATCTCTCCCTCAATGTCAACACAACGAAGGAGATGGTCATCGACTTCAGGAAGCGGACTGGAGAACGCGCCCCTGTCTACACCAACGGGGATGAAGTAGTAAAGATCGAGAGCTTCAGGTTTTTAGGTGTCCAGATCAACAACAACCTGTTGTAGTCCCCTTATGCTTACACTACAGTTAAGAAAGCCCCACCAACGCCTCTCAGGAGGCTGAGGGAATTGGCATGTCTGCTACGAGTCTCACCAACTTCTCCAGATGCAGCATAGAAAGCATTCTTTCTGGTTGTATCACAGCTTGGTATGGGCTCCTGCTCTGTCCAAGACCGCAAGGAACTGCAAAAGGTTTGTGAATGTAGTCCAATCCATCACACAAACCAATCTCCCATCCATCGACTCCGTCTACATTTCCTGCTGCCTCAGGAAAGCAGGCAGCATAATTAAGGACCCCACACACTCCACATATTCTCTCTTCCACCTTCTTCCATCAGGAAAAATATACAAAAGACTGAGGTCACGTACCAACCGACTCAAGAAGAGCTTCTTCCCTACCTCATATGAAAAAGCTCTTTCTCTACACCCGAGCTATGACTGTAACACTACATTTTGCACTCTCTCCTTTCCTTTTCTATGAACGGGTATGCTTTGTCTGTATAGTGTGCAAGAAACAATACTTTTCACTGTATCCTGATACATGTGACAATAATCAACCAAATACTACCCTGGAGAGGAGCAGGTAGTATTGAAGAAACAAGGGGGTCTGCAGAAGGACTTGGACAGGCTAGGAGAGTGGTCAGATGGAATACAATGAGGGAAAGTGTGAGTTTAAACACTTTGGAAGGAGGAATGGAGGCATAAACTATTTTCAGAATGGGAAATCCTTAGGAAGTCAGAAACACAAAGGGACTTGGGAATCCTTGTTCAAGATTCTCTGAAGGTTAAGGTGCAGTTGGCAAATGCAATGTTAGCATTCATGTCGAGAGGGCTAGAATACAAGAGCAGGGATGTATTTCTGAGACTGTATAAGGCTCTGGTCAGACCCCATTTGGAGTACTGTGAGCAGTTTTGGGTCCCTGTATATAAGGAAGGATGTGCTGGGCTTTGGAGAGAGTCCAGAGGAGGTTCAGAAGAATGATCCCTGGAATGAACAGCTTGTCATGTGTGAGGAACGGTTGAGGACTCTGGGTCTGTAGTCGTTGGGAGTTTAGAAGGATGAGGGGGAGAGGGATCTTATTGAAACTTACAGGATACTGCGAGGCCCTGGATAGAGTGGACGTGGAGAGGATGTTTCCACCAGTAGGAAAAACTAGAACCAGAGGGGCACAACCTCAGGCTGAAGGGACGATCCTTTAAAACAGAGATGAGGAGGAATTTCTTCAGCCAGAGAGTGGGGAATCTGTGGAACTCTTTGCCGTACAGGAGGCCGGGTCATTGAGTGTCTTTAAGACAGAGACAGATAGGTTCCTGATTAATAAGGGGATCAGGGATTATGGGGAAAAGGCAGGAGAATGGGGCTGAGAAAAATATCAGCCATGATTGAATGGCAGAACAGACTCGATGGGCCGAGTGGCCTAATTTGTTCCTATGTCTTATGAGCTTATCGAATCACTACATTCTGCACCATCTCCTTTCCTTCTCTATGAACGGTATGCTTTGTCTGTATTGCGTGCAAGAAATAACACTTTTCACTGTATCCCAATACATGTGACAATAATAAATCTAATTTTTTCCTCAGTCCTAAAAGGTTTACCCTTCATTCTCGAACTATGACCCCCCTTGTTCTGGACTCCCCCCCCACCATCGGGAACATTCTTTCTGAATCTACCCTGTCTAATCCTGTTAGAATTTTATAAGTTTCTATCAGATCCCCTCTCACTCTTCTAAACTCCAGTGAATATAATCCTAACCAACTGAGTCTCTCCTCATATGACAGACCTGCCATCCCAGGAATCAGCCTGGAAAACCTTCACTGTGCTCCCTCTATAACAAGGACATCCTTCCTCAGGTAAGGAGACCAAAACTGCACACAATACTCCGGGTGTGGCCTCACCAACACGCTGTACAATTACAGCAAAACATCCCTGCTCGAAACCTCTTGCTACGAAGGCCAACATGCCATTAGCTTTTCTCAGTGCCTGCTGTACCTACACGCTAACCTTATCATACAATCTCATACAGTGCAGAAGGAGGCCGTTCGGCCCATTGAGTCTGCACCGACCACAATCCCATCCAGGGCCCTATCCCTATAACCCCATGCATTTACGCGAGCTAGTCCCCCTGACAAGTAAGGGTCAATTTAGCATGGCCAATCCACCTAACCCTCACACCTCTGGACTGTGGGAGGAAACCGGAGCATCCGGAGGAAACTCACGTGGACACGGGGAGAACGTGCAGACTCCGCACAGACAGTGACCCGAGCCGAGAATCGAACCCAGGTCCCTGACGCTGTGAGGCAGCAGTGCTAACCACTCTGCCACCATGCGACCTGTGTACGAGAACACCCAGGTCTCACTGGCATGTCCCCTCTCTTAATTTACAGCCACTCAGATAATATTCTGCCTTCCTGTTTTTGCTGCCAAAGTGGATAACCTCACAATTCACCACTGCATCTGTCATGCATTTTCCCACTCACTCACTCACTCACATTGTCCAAATCACGTCAAGCATCCCTGCACCTTACTCACAGCTCTCACTCCCATCCAGCTCTTGTGTCATCTGCAAGTTTGGCGATGTTATGTTTAAGGGCGGCACGGTGGCACAGTGGGTTCGCACCGCTGCCTCACAGCGCCAGGGTCCTGGGCTCGATTCCCGGCCTCGGGTCACTGTCTGTGCGGAGTCTGCACATTTTCTCCCCGCGTCTGCGTGGGTTTCCTCCGGGTGCTCCGGTTTCCTCCCACAGTCTGAAAGACCGTGCTGGGTTAGGGTCGCTGGCCGGGCTAAATTCTCAAAGAATGAACAAAGAACAGCACAGCACAGGGACAGGCCCTTCGGTCCATCAAGTCGGCGTTGATCGTGTTGTCCTATCTACACCAACCACCGGTATCCCTCTATTCCCCGCCTGTTCATGTGTCTAACCAGGTAAGTCTTAAATGTGGCTAGTGTATCTGCCTCAACCACCGCACTTGGCAGTGCATTCCAGGCCCCCAAAACCCTCTGTGTTAAAAACATCCCCCTGCCGCTGCACATCTCCACTGCATCTTCCCCCCCACCCTTTATCTTGAACTTGTGGCCCCCTTGTCATTGTCATTTCCGCCCTGGGAAAAAGCTTCCAACTGTTCACCCTATCTATACCCCTCATAATTTTTTATAAATTTCTATCAGGTCGCTACCCCCCCCCCCCCCCACCACCCAGCCTCCGTCTTTCCAGGGAGAACAATCCCAGTTTCTCCAACCTCTCCTCGTAGCTAATGCCCTCCACACCAGGCAACATCCTGGTAAATCTTTTCTGTACCCTTTAATGACATCTCCACATCCTTCTGGCAGGATTGGACACAGTATTCCAAATATACAACCGTAACGTAATTTGCCATTATCTCCCTCAGTGTCACCCAGACAGGTGCCAGAGTGTGGCGACTAGGGGATTTTCATAGTAACTTCATTGCAGTGTTAATGTAAGCCAACTTGTGACACTAATGAGTAAACTTCAAAAATTTAGTTCCCTTGTCTAAATCAGTCAAATATATTGCCAACAGCTGGGGTCACAGCACCGATCTCTGCGGTATTCCCCCAGTCACTACCTGCTTCCTCCGACTGTTTATTTCCAGTCCGTCAGTCAGTTTTCTATCCACCTCAATACAGAAATCCCCAGCGCCGTGCGCTGAGTGCCCAATTCTGCAATCCCAGGGGCAGAGGGGATCGGAGAACCCTGCTTTATATCTCGAGTCCACGCTCCCTGTCCCCTTCGCTCTTGTTGCCCTGCACGTTGTGTGGGTTACTGCCTCATGCTCGCTTGCTCTGCCCCGCGCACTCTTTAGAGCCCGATCGCTGGAGGGGACTTACCTTCACTGTACAGGATGACAGCGACGACGGAGCAGGCGGCGGCGATCATCAGTGAACCAATGGCTATCTTCTTCCACCTACTGCCACTCACCACCTGCCAGGATGTCTCTGCTGGGGGCGGGGGGGGGGGAGGACAGTTCAAAGAAAACTCAGCTCAGAGTGAACAAGGAACACAAAAGAGTACAGCACAGGAACAGCCCTCCGGCCCTCCAAGACTGTGCTGATCTTGACGCCTGAACTAAGCTAAAAATCCTTCTGCCCTTCCTCGGCTGGAACCCTCTATCCTCTTCCTATTCACGTACCCATCCAGATGCCTCTTAAGTGTTGCTAATGTGCCTGCTTCCACCAGCTCCTCTGGCAACGCGTTCCAGGCACCCACCACTCTCCGCGTGAAAAACCTCCCCCGCACATCTCCCTTAAACTTTCCCCCTCTCACCTTGAACCTGTGCCCCCCTGTGCAATTGACTCTTCCACCCCGGGGAAAAAAGCCCTCTGACTGCCCATCCTGTCTACGCCTCTCATCATTCTGTAAACCTCTAACAGGTCTTTCCAGTGAAAACGATCCCAGTTTACCCGACCTCTCCTCATAGCCAACAACCTCAAGACCAGGCAACACCCTGGTGAACCTTCTTTCCAAAGCTTTCCGTGTCCTTCTGGTAGTGAGGCGTCCAGAACTGCATGCGATACTCCAAATACATCCTAACCAAGGTTTTACATAGCTGTAACCTGACCTGCCCAGGGCAGCGTGGAGAACAGGAGAGTAACCACAGACTGCACATCCTGAGACAGCATAGATGGATGTCAAATGATCGGAAGGTCAACTGCTTCAAGAAATTAATAATTACAGAGGTAAACTGCTCTACACTGTCCCCCATCAAACACTCCCAGGACAGGTACAGCACGGGGTTAGATACAGAGTAAAGCTCCCTCTACACTGTCCCCCATCAAACACTCCCAGGACAGGTACAGCACAGGGTTAGATACAGAGTAAAGCTCCCTCTACACGGTCCCCCATCAAACACTCCCAGGACAGGTACAGCACGGGGTTAGATACAGAGTAAAGCTCCCTCTACACTGTCCCCATCAAACACTCCCAGGACAGGTACAGCACGGGGTTAGATACAGAGTAAATCTCCCTCTACACTGTCCCCCCATCAAACACTCCCAGGACAGGTACAGCACGGGGTTAGATACAGAGTAAAGCTCCCTCTACACTGTCCCCATCAAACACTCCCAGGACAGGTACAGCACGGGGTTAGATACAGAGTAAATCTCCCTCTACACTGTCCCCCCATCAAACACTCCCAGGACAGGTACAGCACGGGGTTAGATACAGAGTAAAGCTCCCTCTACACTGTCCCCCCATCAAACACTCCCAGGACAGGTACAGCACGGGGTTTGATACAGAGTAAAGCTCCCTCTACACTGTCCCCCATCAAACACTCTCAGGACAGGTACAGCACGGGGTTAGATACAGAGTAAAGCTCCCTCTACACTGTCCCCCATCAAACACTCCCAGAACAGGTACAGCACGAGGTTAGCTACAGAGTAAAGCTCCCTCTACACTGTCCCCCCATCAAACACTCCCAGGACAGGTACAGCACGGGGTTAGATACAGAGTAAAGCTCCCTCGACACTGTCCCCCATCAAACACTCCCAGGACAGGTACAGCACGGGGTTAGATACAGAGTAAATCTCCCTCGACACTGTCCCCCCATCAAACACTCCCAGGACAGGTACAGCACGGGGTTTGATACAGAGTAAAGCTCCCTCTACACTGTCCCCCCATCAAACACTCCCAGGACAGGTACAGCACGGGGTTAGATACAGAGTAAATCTCCCTCGACACTGTCCCCCATCAAACACTCCCAGGACAGGTACAGCACGGGGTTAGATACAGAGTAAATCTCCCTCGACACTGTCCCCCCATCAAACACTCCGAGGACAGGCACAGCACGGGGTTAGATACAGAGTAAATCTCCCTCGACACTGTCCCCCCATCAAACACTCCGAGGACAGGCACAGCATGGGGTTAGCTACAGAAGCAAAGCTCCCTTACGTAGCCACCCCCAGCTGCCACCTGTTCGACTTGCCTCACAAGTGCTGTGCGTACCTTCCTCGGCCTCGCACTCCGACATATCGCTCTCATCCACACTCATTTCATCGTCCTCCCACTCTATCCGCCTGCTCCTCTGGTTCCATCGCAGCCGTTGCTTTCGCTGTCCCCGTGAACCATCTTCCAGTGAGCTGTCGTCCTCCACCTGCCTCCCTCGGTTCCAACCGTCCTCCTCATCCTCATCAGCCATGTAGGGGGGAATCTCTGCTCCCGCCCCGGATTCACCAATCAGTTCAGTGGAATTGTCCTCGTGCTACTTTCACCAGAGGCTGAACATTGTCCACGCCCGTAGTCTCTGCCTCTCCCACACTCTCTATCGCAAACACAGATTCTTCCAAAGCCGAGGACAAGATTATTGTTCGATTCTTGCAGTCGCCAAGAAGAAATCGCCTTTCAGGATGAACCAAACCCTGCTCCTCAGTTTGCAATGAAGGGTTATCGCCACCAATGCCCTTGAGACAACTTTTAAATCTTTCAGTGGAATTTTAATTCTTCACGTTGCTTGAAGTGCAATTATTCGTTCACTCCAATAATTTTCACTGAAATAAATTATTTATTAACACTGAAAGCTGATGTCTTTTAATTGATGTCTATTTAATGAGTTTCTTAACACATTAGGATGACGTATCTGACGTAGCTCTTCACTCATTCTTGGTGAACCATCGATTATTAATTACCAATTGAGGCTAATCTCTCCAAATGCTTAACTTATTTCCTTCAGATTATCCTGCGATTGGAACTAATAATCAATCATTAGAATCGTGATATTATTTGACTCGGTGCGACGATTTGTTTTAATCGTGTGAACTGATTATGTGTTTATCGTTAAGTCAATCAGATTGCAGTGAAGGCAGGCTGAACAGTCAGTGTCACTGCTGGAATAGGGTTTCCTTTGATACTTCACCAAGATCGATGTTGTTTTTGAACCTTTTCAACAAATTATTGAATGCTCACCAGGATCGTAAAGTGTTTCGGCTGTTTGGTTATTAATTATTCCTGGTAAATTCAGAATAATTCGTTGGAACACCCAGGATGATAAAATGGGATCATTAACTCTTGAATAGTTAGCTCTAGTATTGGGTGAGAGAGCCAAGGAGTATTTAGACAGAGCAGATGATGGTTTATTAGATTGGGATAATTAATTATTGCAGGATTTAATCTAGTAAAGGAACGCAAGTCGAAATAAATGATTCGTAAATAACAAAGGAAGTTATTATTTAGACTGTGCAGATATTTACTGATTATTTTGCGTTTACTACAGAATAATAAATACTTCTTGGAACACAAGGATTCAATGTGATTGTTACATATTCAGTAAAATTCTTAAATATGTGCACAAAGTATTAAATGTTTTGATTGTTGAGGTAAATAATAAATTAATGATTTACAGAGCTTCTGTTAATTTCAAAAGCAAACTGTGATAAATTAATTATAATTACTAAGTATCTGGAGAATGTATTATTTAGACAGATAAAGGTGAGTTTAGGTCAGTTATGATTATTGAATATTAAGCCGAATTATTTCATCGATTTAATCAAACAGTAACTTGTGCGGTCATTTATTGGAACAACGGAAGTTTGTATGACTATGGTGATTAAATATTCATCCAGTTATTATTGAGACTATGACAATTGTTACAGGCCCGTTACAATCTCACCAGGACTCAAGGATCAGTTGCTGAATATTTGTGATTGATAGAACAATCGTAACTTTAGAGAAATTAAGTGATTGTTAAATATGTAGCCAAGTTATTATGAACTGCCAGCTCTGTAAATTTGGAATGAAGATTGCCTACTGATTAATACAGCGAAGTAATAGATTACTGATTAGTCAATGAACGGAACATATGTAAGATTAGATGAACTAAATGTGATTATTTAAATGTGTTAATTGCTGGAATAAAGGTAGAAAATTAAAGATTTTTACACAACAAATGCAGCGTTAAATATTATGTGATTAATAAATCTGTCAACTGATATAAGTTTAGAAATATTAAGTATTAACATTAAATGTGTCTACTGACAGAACATGAGCATGTTTGAATATGATTAAATATATTAATCGACAGAAAAACCACAACCTTGGATGAAATTAAGATTAAATTGACGGAAGCTTAGATAAATTGAACATTAATACATAACGTGTTAAGTGACAGAACAACCGCAAGTTTAGGTAAAGCAAACCTAATTCTTAAACATGCGAACTGGTAGAACGTTTAGATAACTTACATCTGATTATTAAACATGTTAAGCGGTGGAACAGAAGTGGAATTGCTTAGTGAACGTGCCAACTTGCAGAACGAATGCAAAACTAGATCAACTAAATCTGCAGAATAGATATTCAGGCAGATTATTACTGGGGCTGCGTCAGTCCTGGGCTGACTGTTGACGAGGTTTGGCAGAATTAAATTATCTGGTAAACGTTTACTGAGATGTTGAAGGAACTCAGGAGCTGGAGGTGGTGATTTATGAAAGGAAATTGGCCAATTATTTAATATTGAAAATAAATCCGTCTAAAGCTGTTAAACTGAATATTGAAAATACAAAAACCAATAGATGTTAAATTCAACCTTCGACTAAATAACTAGCAAAAGATATTGAATTTACTACTGAAATTAAATGTATCTACCAAAAGATATTCGACCTAATATCAAAATTAAATAAATCGTTTGAGAGTTAAGTATATTAATTGGCACAAGACACCCAACTCTACTTGAATATTACCACTAAATGTGTTAAGTGTCAGTACAATCACAAGTTTAGATAAAGCAAAAGCAAATACTAAATATGTCAACTGATGGAAATATATCAAAATTAAATCAATCAGCCAAAGGATATTAAATTAAACAAATCTATCAACAGATGTTCAACTGAACATTGAAGTTAAACCTAGCAAAAGCTGGAATTGGCAGAACGATCTCAAGTTTAAACAGAATAAGATTCTGAAAACTGTCAATTGACACAACGCAAGTTTTGATAAATGAAATAAGATCAGTCACAGAACAATCTGACACATTTAAACATGATTGCTCTGTTAATCAGTAGAAAATAGCACAAGATTAGATGAATTTAGCACTGGGATTAAGTATATTAATTGGCAGATGTACAAATAGTGTGAATATTAATACTAAATGTGGTAAGTGAGAGAATAAGCACAAATTTAGATAAGTTAAATATTAACATCAAATGGGTTAATGGCCAGGACAAACACACAGTTAGATCTGATCATTAGATGTGTTAATGGACAGGAGAAGCACAACTTCAGCTAAGTCTGATATTAGTGTGGGGAATACACGCTGATATATTACACACAAGTTTAGATAACTTGACTATTAATAATAAATCTGTAAAACAACGGAACAACTGCCGTTTGGATAAAGTAAATCTGATGATTAAGTGTGTGAACGAACAGGAGAGAGACAAGTTTAGGAAAATCCGTCAATTGATAAATACACAAGTTTAGATTAAGTAAATCTGACAATTAAATGTCTTAACGCACGGGACAAAGACAAGTTTAGAAAAATCCGTCAATCGATCTAAACACAAGTTCTGATGAAATCGAGCAGAGGTGGCCAATCGGTCCAAGGGAGGGGTTATCTTGAGACAAAATAGGGGCAGGAGACAGGGAAATGTACCAGTGGAGCGGGATGGGGTGGGCTGAAGTGCAGGTGTGTGTGCCCTCTCCCTCCCCCCTGACCGACCAAGGGGTGGAAAGGAGGTGAGGGAGGGTGAGAGATCCACGGCCCAGGATGGGCGCAGAACTTTTCCCCAATCCGTCTGCCACCTCCTCCCTCCCGCCCACCTGGCTCCGCCAGAGATGTCGAACCTCTCCTGGACAGACAGCCAAAGGAGGTCAGAGCCAAAGGCTCAGAGGCGAGGGGGAGGGCGGATGTGAATAACCCTGGACTTGGCCAAAATTTGCCTGGACTTGAGCGAAATCTGCCCAAACTGTGACCGAAGTTTGGCTGATATTTGACCAAAATAAGCCCGATATTTGACCAAAATTTCGTTTGACGTAAATTTGTCTGAAACCAGACGTCAATTTGATGGAAAGTTGACCGAACTTTGATGGATATTTGGCTGAAGTTTGATGTAAACTTGCCCAATATTTGACAGATATTTGCCGATATTTGATGGAGGTTTCCCGGATATTTGCCGGGGGGTTTATCCGATATTTGACGGGAGTTTACCCAATATTTGGTGGGGGGAGTTTACCTGATATTTGATGCGGGGGTGGTTACCCGATATTTGACGGGAGGTTTACTCGATATTTGACAGAGGTTTACTCGATATTTGACAGGGGTTTACCCGATATTTGACAGGAGGTTTACTCGATATTTGACAGGTTTACATGATATTCGACAGGGGTTTACCCAATATTTGACGGGAGTTTACCCGATATTTGACAGGGGTTTACCCGATATTTGACAAGGGTTTACCCGATATTTGACAAGGGTTTACCTGATATTTGACGGGAGTTTACCTGATATTTGATGGGGCTTTACCCGGTATTTGACAGGGCTTTACCCAATATTTGACGGGGATTTACCCAATGTTTGACGGGGGTTTACCCGATGTTTGACAGGGGTTTACCCGATGTTTGATGAGGGTTTACCCGATATTTGACGGGGGTTTACCCGATATTTGACGGGAGTTTACCCGATATTTGCCGGGGATTTACCCAATATTTGACAGAGGTTTAACGGATATTTTACGGGGTTTACCCGATATTTGATGGAAGTTTACCCGATATTTGCCGGGGATTTACCTGATATTTGACAGGGGTTTACCTGATATTTGAAGGGGGTTTACCTGATATTTGATGGGGGTTTACCCGATATTTGATGGGGTGTTTACCCGATATTTGATGGGGTGTTTACCCGATATTTGACGGGGGTTTACCTGATATTTGATGGGGGTTTACCTGATATTTGATGGGGGTTTACCCGATATTTGACGAGGGTTTACCCGATATTTGACGGGGGTTTACGTGATATTTGATGGGGGTTTACCCGATATTTGACGGGGGTTTACCTGATATTTGCCGGGGGTTTACCTGATATTTGACGGGAGTTTACCCGATATTTGACGGGGATTTACCTGATATTTGAAGGGGGTTTACCCGATATTTGATGGGGGTTTACCTGATATTTGATGGGGGTTTACCTGATATTTGAAGGGGGTTTACCCGATATTTGACGGGGGTTTACCTGATATTTGATGGGGGTTTACCTGATATTTGATGGGGGTTTACCCGATATTTGCCAGGGATTTACCTGATATTTGATGGGGATTTACCTGATATTTGACGGGGTTTTCCTGATATTTGACAGGGTTTACCCGATATTTGATGGGAGTTTACCCGATATTTGATGGGAGTTTACCTGATATTTGCCGGGGTTTACCCGATATTTGACGGGAGTTTACCCGATATTTGCCAGGGATTTACCTGATATTTGATGGTTTACCTGATATTTGATGGTTTACCTGATATTTGAAGGGGGTTTACCCGATATTTGATGGGGGTTTACCTGATATTTGATGGGGGGTTTACCCGATATTTGACGGGGGTTTACCTGATATTTGACGGGGGTTTACCTGATATTTGATGGGGGCTTACCCGATATTTGACAGAGGTTTAATGGATATTTGATGGGGTTTACCCGATATTTGACGGGGGTTTACCTGATATTTGATGGGGGTTTACCCGATACTTGACAGAGGTTTAATGGATATTTGACGGGGTTTACCTGATATTTAACGAGGGTTTACCCGATATTTGACGGGGATTTACCTGATATTTGACAGGGGTTTACCTGATATTTGACAGGGGTTTACCCGATATTTGATGGGGGTTTACCTGATATTTGATGGGGGTTTACCCGATATTTGACAGGGGTTTACCCGATATTTGACAGAGGTTTAACGGATATTTGATGGGAGTTTACCCGATATTTGCCGGGGATTTACCTGATATTTGACGGGGGTTTACCCGATATTTGATGGGAGTTTACCCGATATTTGCCGGGGATTTACCTGATATTTGCCGGGGATTTACCTGATATTTGATGGGAGTTTACCCGATATTTGCCAGGGGTTTACCTGATATTTGACAGGGGTTTACCCGATATTTGACGGGGATTTACCTGATATTTGACGGGAGTTTACCTGATATTTGCCGGGGGTTTACCCGATATTTGATGGGGGTTTACCCGATATTTGATGGGGGTTTACCCGATATTTGCTGGGGGTTTACCCGATATTTGCCGGGGGTTTACCCGATATTTGACGGGGATTTACCCGATATTTGACGGGGGTTTACCTGATATTTGCCGGGGTTTTACCTGATATTTGATGGGGGTTTACCTGATATTTGACGGGGGGGTTTACCTGATATTTGACGGGGTTTACCTGATATTTGATGGGGGTTTACCCGATATTTGATGGGGGTTTACCCGATATTTGCCGGGGTTTACCCGATATTTGACGAGGGTTTACCTGATATTTGACGGAGTTTACCCGATATTTGACGGGGATTTACCCAATATTTGATGGGGGTTTACCCGATATTTGACAAGGGTTTACCCAATATTTGATGGGGGTTTACCCGATATTTGACGGGGATTTACCCGATATTTGACAGGGTTTACCCAATATTTGACGGGGATTTACCCGATATTTGACGAGGGTTTACCCGATATTTGATGGGAGTTTACCCGATATTTGACGAGGGTTTACCCGATATTTGATGGGAGTTTACCCGATATTTGACGAGGGTTTACCCGATATTTTGATGGGAGTTTACACGATATTTGACGAGGGTTTACCCGATATTTGATGGGAGTTTACACGATATTTGCCTGTAAATTGTGTTAAATGTTGGGGAATTGAGAGTAAGCCGAGCGGTGCCCAGTTACAGGGTTTTTGAGGCTAGTGTTAATATTGAGATAAATTTGGGGCAGGTTTGGGTAAATTTGGGATGTTTGAGGTAAATTTTGGGGAAGAATTTGGGGTGAGTTTAGGGTAAATGTTAATTTTGAGGGATTTTCACTCGGATTCATTCATGTCTTTTCTAATCTCTCTCTTCAATACTCTCCCTTCTCCGAGGACAAGGGCTGCTCTCCTTCCCCAGGCAGGAGCAGGCCGCACACCAAGCCTCGGCCTCTCCCCGCGGTGTCTCTCCGCCCTAAGCCGCGCCTCCTCTTGCCCAGGCCACGCCCCGCCTCCCCAGGCCCCGCCCCACCTTACAAGACACGCCCCGCCTCCCAGGCCACGCCCCTCCTCCCCAGCCCCCGTCCCTCCTCCTCCCCAGACCCCGCCCCACGCGCAAGAGGCCGCCTTCTCCTCGCCACATCTCACCCCAAAAGGCACAGGCCCCACCCCCTCCTCCGCAGGCCCCGCCCCCTCCTCCCAATGTCCCGCCGAAGGTCCCTTCCCTCCCCGCCTCTTCCGCCCCAAGGCCCCGCCCCCTGCTCTTTTCTCCCCAGGACCCGCCCCCTCCTTCCCGGACCCCGCCCCTTCTCACCAGCTCCCGCCCCGTCGATCCCGGGCTCTGCCCCTCCGCCCCGGCCCCGGCCCCGGACTCTGCTC
>NW_027651157.1:0-21037 GCF_965287045.1 Carcharhinus amblyrhynchos | reverse complement strand
TGGAACGAGAGAGAGGGGCAGGGACAGCAGTGTACAGAGTGAGGGAGGAAGATAGAGAGATCAGTGTCCGTGCTGCCTACACCGGTTCCTGCCCCCCACCCTCACCCCTCCCCACCCTCACCCTCACCCTTCCCCACTCTCACACTCACCTTTCCCTCGACTGTGAGCCAGCCTGGGCCCCTCGAAAGGGATCGTCGACCGGGTGGGGCATCGCAGACAGGATGAAGAGTCTCCTGGGGTTCCACTGAGGACTCACCCCCACCCCCTCCGCCTCCGCCTCCGCCTCCCCCTCAATCAGGCCCACAGAAACCTCAACGAGGCTCCTTCAGCTCCAGAGAGACTCCCCCCCTCCCCAATCTGTGCTCGATCCAACCCGTGGCCCCATCCTGTCCCTCAGCTTACCCCCCCCGACCCCCGCACACTCCCCGTATCCCCTCGATTCCCCCTCCCTCCCCCCCCCGCACTCTCCCCCTGTCCCCTCCCCCCGCACTCTCCCCCTGTCCCCTCCCTCCCTCCCGCCCGCACTCTCCCCCTGTCCCCTCCCTCCCCCCTGCACTCTCCCCGTGTCCCCTCCCTCCCCCCCACCACACTCTCCCCCTGTCCCCTCCCTCCCCACTGCACTCTCCCCGTGTCCCCTCCCTCCCCCCCGCCGCACTCTCCCCCTGTCCCCTCCCTTCCCCCCGCCGCACTCTCCCCTGTCCCCTCCCTTCCCCCCCGCACTCTCCCCCTGTCCCCTCCCTCCCCCCCCGCACTCTCCCCCCGTCCCCTCCCTCCCCCACCGCACTCTCCCCCCACACTCTCTCCCTCCCTCCCACACTCTCCCCCTCCCTCCCACACTCCTCCCCTCCCTCCCACACTCTCCCCCTCCCCTCCCACACTCTCCCTCTCCCTCCCACACTCTCCCCCTCCCTCCCACACTCTCCCCCTCCCTCCCTCCCTCCCACACTCTCCCCCTCCCTCCCACACTCTCCCCCTCCCTCCCACACTCTCCTCCCTCCCTCCCTCCCTCCCACACTCTCCCCCTCCCTCCCCCACTCTCCCCCTCCCTCCCTCCCTCTCCCCGATTCCCCCTCTCTCCCCCTCCCTCTCCCCTCGAACTCACATGGACTGCAGGACCTCCCGGGGCAGGATGTCCTCCGGGGGCACTGTAGGCGCTTTTGCAGCTCGGGTGACATCACCACCACCCGGCTGTCACTCATGTCGAACATGCCCTCCACAATCACGTCCTTCCTGCCGTCCTCTTCCTCCGCCTCCGGCAGGGATCTGGGGAAAAGATGGGAAGGGGGCAGGGTTGAGAGGGTTTGGTTGGTGGGGGTGGGGGTGGAGGCATTGCCACTCTGTGGCCACAGCCGCAACGTCAAGTCGATGCCCCCCCCCCCCCCCCCCCGCCCAACATGCTGGGTGCGTGCAATTGATCTCTGAGTGACCTCTGACTGCATCGAGGAGAGAACCAGTTCGATTCATCAACATCTGGGCTGTGCATTCGTCAGCACGTGTGTGCGTCCGTCGTGTTTGTGCGTGTGCGCGCGTGCATTGTATGTGTGTGTGCGCACGTGCGCTTTGTATATGTGTGCGCGTGCGTTGTGTGCACGCACATCTTTGGGACACCAAGGGACAATTTAGCATGGCCAATCCCCCCTCTAACCTACACATCTTTGGACACTAAGGGGCAATTTAGCACGGCCAATCCACCCTAACCTACACATCTTTGGACACTAAGGGGCAATTTAGCACGGCCAATCCACCCTAACCTACACATCTTTGGGACACTAAGGGACAATTTAGCATGGCCAATCCACCCTAACCTACACATCTTTGGGACACTAAGGGACAATTTAGCACGGCCAATCCACCCTAACCTGCACATCTTTGGACACTAAGGGACAATTTAGCACGGCCAATCCACCCTAACCTACACATCTTTGGACACTAAGGGACAATTTAGCACGGCCAATCCACCCTAACCTACACATCTTTGGACACTAAGGGACAATTTAGCACGGCCAATCCACCCTAACCTACACATCTTTGGACACTAAGGGGACAATTTAGCACGGCCAATCCACCCTAACCTACACATCTTTGGGACACTAAGGGACAATTTAGCATGGCCAATCCCCCCTAACCTACACATCTTCGGACACTAAGGGACAATTTAGCATGGCCAATCCACCCAACCTACACATCTTTGGACACTAAGGGACAATTTAGCACGGCCAATCCACCCAACCTACACATCTTTGGACACTAAGGGGACAATTTAGCACGGCCAATCCACCCTAACCTACGTGTGTGCCAGGAAGCTGGAGATTATGGAGTGGGAAGACATGGTCTCAGCGTGGGTTAGTCTCCACTTCTCGGAACGTACCTTGCCTCCCCGTCCTGGGAGGGACACTGGTGGCCGAGGGAGTCCTCTGTCCTGGCGACGGGGAAGCCATTGGACCCGTATCGGTGGTCATTACTGAGGCTGAGACAGGTAAACCGAGCTGCCATGGCATCCTCCGACAGGAAGTGCTTACGGGAGGGTCCACTGGGGGCAAGAAGGGGAGAACAGGTCCACATCGAGACAATAATCTCAGATACCATATATCACAACTGCGACCCACACATAACGGCGCACTGGGAGCACCGTACACAGTTCCCGTCTCCCTATCCCCTCGGTTAGACCCACACTGGGAGCACCGTGCACAGTTCCCGTCTCCCTATCCCCTCGGTTAGACCCACACTGGGAGCACCGTGCACAGTTCCAGTCTCCCTATCCCCTCGGTTAGACCCACACTGGGAGCACCGTGCACAGTTCCCGTCTCCCTATCCCCTCGGTTAGACCCACACTGGGAGCACCGTGCACGGTTCCCGTCTCCCTATCCCCTCGGTTAGACCCACACTGGGGGCACCGTGCACGGTTCCCGTCTCCCTATCCCCTCGGTTAGACCCACACTGGGGGCACCGTGCACGGTTCCCGTCTCCCTATCCCCTCGGTTAGACCCACACTGGGAGCACCGTGCACGGTTCCCGTCTCCCTATCCCCTCGGTTAGTCCCACACTGGGAGCACCGTGCACAGTTCCCGTCTCCCTATCCCCTGGGTTAGACCCACACTGGGAGCACCATGCACGGTTCCCATCTCCCTATCCCCCTCGGTTAGACCCACACTGGGAGCACCGTGCACAGTTCCCGTCTCCCTATCCCCTTGGTTAGACCCACACTGGGAGCACCGTGCACAGTTCCCGTCTCCCTATCCCCTCGGTTAGACCCACACTGGGAGCACCGTGCACAGTTCCCGTCTCCCTATCCCCTCGGTTAGACCCACACTGGGAGCACCGTGCACAGTTCCCGTCTCCCTATCCCCTCGGTTAGACCCACACTGGGAGCACCGTGCACAGTTCCCGTCTCCCTATCCCCTCGGTTAGACCCACACTGGGAGCACCGTGCACAGTTCCGGTCTCCCTATCCCCTTGGTTAGACCCACACTGGGAGCACCGTGCACAGTTCCCGTCTCCCTATCCCCTTGGTTAGACCCACACTGGGAGCACCGTGCACAGTTCCCGTCTCCCTATCCCCTCGGTTAGACCCACACTGGGAGCACCGTGCACAGTTCCCGTCTCCCTATCCCCTCGGTTAGACCCACACTGGGAGCACCGTGCACAGTTCCCGTCTCCATATCCCCTCGGTTAGACCCACACTGGGAGCACCGTGCACAGTTCCCGTCTCCCTATCCCCCTCGGTTAGACCCACACTGGGAGCACCGTGCACAGTTCCCGTCTCCCTATCCCCTCGGTTAGACCCACACTGGGAGCACCGTACACAGTTCCCGTCTCCGTATCCCCTCGGTTAGACCCACACTGGGAGCACCGTGCACAGTTCCCGTCTCCCTATCCCCTCGGTTAGACCCACACTGGGAGCACCGTGCACAGTTCCCGTCTCCCTATCCCCTCGGTTAGACCCACACTGGGAGCACTGTGCACAGTTCCCGTCTCCGTATCCCCTCGGTTAGACCCACACTGGGAGCACCGTGCACAGTTCCCGTCTCCGTATCCCCTCGGTTAGACCCACACTGGGAGCACAGTGCACAGTTCCCGTCTCCGTATCCCCTCGGTTAGACCCACACTGGGAGCACCGTGCACAGTTCCCGTCTCCGTATCCCCTCGGTTAGACCCACACTGGGAGCACCGTGCACAGTTCCCGTCTCCCTATCCCCCTCGGTTAGACCCACACTGGGAGCACCGTGCACAGTTCCCATCTCCCTATCCCCTCGGTTAGACCCACACTGGGAGCACCGTGCACAGTTCCAGTCTCCGTATCCCCTCGGTTAGACCCACACTGGGAGCACCGTGCACAGTTCCCGTCTCCCTATCCCCTCGGTTAGACCCACACTGGGAGCACCGTGCACAGTTCCCGTCTCCCTATCCCCCTCGGTTAGACCCACACTGGGAGCACCGTGCACAGTTCCCGTCTCCCTATCCCCTCGGTTAGACCCGCACTGGGAGCACCGTGCACAGTTCCCGTCTCCCTATCCCCTCGGTTAGACCCGCACTGGGAGCACCGTGCACAGTTCCCGTCTCCCTATCCCCTCGGTTAGACCCGCACTGGGAGCACCGTGCACAGTTCCCGTCTCCCTATCCCCTCGGTTAGACCCGCACTGGGAGCACCGTGCACAGTTCCCGTCTCCCTATCCCCTCGGTTAGACCCGCACTGGGAGCACCGTGCACAGTTCCCGTCTCCCTATCCCCTCGGTTAGACCCGCACTGGGAGCACCGTGCACAGTTCCCGTCTCCCTATCCCCTCGGTTAGACCCGCACTGGGAGCACCGTGCACAGTTCCCGTCTCCCTATCCCCTCGGTTAGACCCGCACTGGGAGCACCGTGCACAGTTCCCGTCTCCCTATCCCCTCGGTTAGACCCGCACTGGGAGCACCGTGCACAGTTCCCGTCTCCCTATCCCCTCGGTTAGACCCGCACTGGGAGCACCGTGCACAGTTCCCGTCTCCCTATCCCCTCGGTTAGACCCGCACTGGGAGCACCGTGCACAGTTCCCGTCTCCCTATCCCCTCGGTTAGACCCGCACTGGGAGCACCGTGCACAGTTCCCGTCTCCCTATCCCCTCGGTTAGACCCACACTGGGAGCACTGTGCACAGTTCCCGTCTCCGTATCCCCTCGGTTAGACCCACACTGGGAGCACCGTGCACAGTTCCCGTCTCCGTATCCCCTCGGTTAGACCCACACTGGGAGCACCGTGCACAGTTCCCGTCTCCCTATCCCCCTCGGTTAGACCCACACTGGGAGCACCGTGCACAGTTCCCATCTCCCTATCCCCTCGGTTAGACCCACACTGGGAGCACCGTGCACAGTTCCAGTCTCCGTATCCCCTCGGTTAGACCCACACTGGGAGCACCGTGCACAGTTCCCGTCTCCCTATCCCCTCGGTTAGACCCACACTGGGAGCACCGTGCACAGTTCCCGTCTCCCTATCCCCCTCGGTTAGACCCACACTGGGAGCACCGTGCACAGTTCCCGTCTCCCTATCCCCTCGGTTAGACCCGCACTGGGAGCACCGTGCACAGTTCCCGTCTCCCTATCCCCTCGGTTAGACCCGCACTGGGAGCACCGTGCACAGTTCCCGTCTCCCTATCCCCTCGGTTAGACCCGCACTGGGAGCACCGTGCACAGTTCCCGTCTCCCTATCCCCTCGGTTAGACCCGCACTGGGAGCACCGTGCACAGTTCCCGTCTCCCTATCCCCTCGGTTAGACCCACACTGGGAGCACCGTGCACAGTTCTGGTCTCCATATCCCTCGGTTAGACCAGAATATTTGGGTGGGTGGGTGGGGGGAGTGGGAAGCTATCTCGATACTCACTCTCCCTCAACCTCACAGCGCCGTTTGATTTTCATAATTCCTGGGAAGTCATTCCTGCTGGAAGGAGAAATAAGAGAGACAGACTACAGAGTTATCCAGTAATCACATCAAACACTCCCAGGACAGGCACAGCACAGGGTTAGATACAGAGTAAAGCTCCCTCTACACTGTCCCCCATCAAACACTCCCAGGACAGGTACAGCACGGGGTTAGATACAGAGTAAAGCTCCCTCTGCACTGTCCCCCATCAAACACTCCCAGGACAGGTACAGCACGGGGTTAGATACAGAGAAAAGCTCCCTCTACACTGTCCCCCCATCAAACACTCCCAGGACAGGTACAGCACGGGGTTAGATACAGAGTAAAGCTCCCTCTACACTGTCCCCCCATCAAACACTCCCAGAACAGGTACAGCACGGGGTTAGATACAGAGAAAAGCTCCCTCTACACTGTCCCCCCATCAAACACTCCCAGGACAGGTACAGCACGGGGTTAGATACAGAGTAAAGCTCCCTCTACACTGTCCCCCCATCAAACACTCCCAGAACAGGTACAGCACGGGGTTAGATACAGAGTAAAGCTCCCTCTACACTGTCCCCCATCAAACACTCCCAGAACAGGTACAGCACGGGGTTAGATACAGAGTAAAGCTCCCTCTACACTGTTCCCCCATCAAACACTCCCAGGACAGGTACAGCACGGGGTTAGATACAGAGTAAAGCTCCCTCTACACTGTCCCCCCCATCAAACACTCCCAGAACAGGTACAGCACGGGGTTAGATACAGAGTAAAGCTCCTCTACACTGTCCCCCCATCAAACACTCCCAGAACAGGTACAGCACGGGGTTAGATACAAAGTAAAGCTCCCTCTACACTGTCCCCCCATCAAACACTCCCAGAACAGGTACAGCACGGGGTTAGATACAAAGTAAAGCTCCCTCTACACTGTCCCCATCAAACACTCCCAGAACAGGTACAGCACGGGGTTAGATACAAAGTAAAGCTCCCTCTACACTGTCCCCATCAAACACTTCCAGGACAGGTACAGCATGGGGTTAGATACAGAGTAAAGCTCCCTCTACACTGTCCCCCCATCAAACACTCCCAGAACAGGTACAGCACGGGGTTAGATACAGAGTAAAGCTCCCTCTACACTGTCCCCCATCAAACACTCCCAGGACAGGTACAGCACGGGGTTAGATACAGAGTAAAGCTCCCTCTACACCGTCCCCCCATCAAACACTCCCAGGACAGGTACAGCACGGGGTTAGATACAGAGTAAAGCTCCCTCTACACCGTCCCCCCATCAAACACTCCCAGGACAGGTACAACACGGGGTTAGATACAGAGTAAAGCTCCCTCTACACTGTCCCCCCATCAAACACTCCCAGGACAGGTACAGCACTGGGTTAGATACAGAGTAAAGCTCCCTCTACACTGTCCCCCCCATCAAACACTCCCAGGACAGGTACAGCACGGGGTTAGATACAGAGTAAAGCTCCCTCTACACTGTCCCCCCCATCAAACACTCCCGGGGACACTCACTCTCTGTGCGTTGGCATCACCGACCCAGTGAAAGTCACTGCCCCTCTGTTGATCTGTGACCAGGGCATCGAGACTGGCACCTCTCGGGTCCACAGTGCGGGTCTGCTGTTCCAGTGTCCCGCACCGTCCAGACACTGGGGGCCGGACTGGAGGCACAGCTCCGACAGGGAGGCCTGTCCCACCAGCGAGAACGGGCGCTGTTTCGTCATGGTCGCTCTCGTTCCGGGACCCCCGCTCGCACTGGCTGGTGGGAGGACGTGACAGTCCTGTCTGCAATCTGATGGATCACTGGAGACTCCTGGAGAGAGAGAAGCAGAGTTAAAAAAAACAGTAAAGTTTATTTCGTTAGTGTCACAAGTCGGCTTACATTAACACTGCAATGAAGTTACTGTGGAAATCCCCCCAGTCGCCTGTTCGGGTTACGCTGAGGGAGAATTTAGCACGGCCCCAATCCACCCCTAACCAGCACGTCTTTCAGACTGTGGGAGGAAACCCATGCAGACACGGGGAGAATGTGCAGACTCCGCACAGACAGTGACCCGAGGCCGGGAATCGAACCCGGGTC
Organism: Carcharhinus amblyrhynchos; assembly: GCF_965287045.1. Classification (NCBI taxonomy): domain Eukaryota; kingdom Metazoa; phylum Chordata; class Chondrichthyes; order Carcharhiniformes; family Carcharhinidae; genus Carcharhinus; species Carcharhinus amblyrhynchos. The sequence continues at coordinate 13,075 of NW_027651157.1, read as the reverse complement.
CCTGTGAGGCAGCAGCGCTCGCCCCGCTGTGCCAGCCAGAGAAATACAAAGACAGAGAGAGGGAGGGAACGAGACGGAGACAGAGGGGTTGGGGTGACAGAGGGATTCGGAGGGAGAGGAGACAGAGGGAGGGACCGGGAAGCGGGAGACGGGGCAAGAGGAGACCGAGGGACGGATTGAATGGGCGGGGTGGGAGGGGGTAGGGGAGACAGAGGGAAAGGGGTGGAATCGGAGGGACGGGGAGGAGGGGGGGAGATGGAGGGACCGGGAGGAGTGGGGGGAGAGATGGAGGTACGGGGGGAGGGGGACGGAGGGGGGAGGTGGGGGGGGGAGATGGAGGGACGGGGATGGGGGGGGTAGACGGAGAGAGACAGTTGAGAGTTGCTGCCCCAGTGTCCACTCCCCCCACCCCCAGCGTCCACTCCCCGTCCCAGGATGGAAGTGAACGGATTTGGAGTGTGAGAAAATCACCTGTGTGTGTCACCCAGTCAGGGCGATGGGTGCCAGTGGGTGTCACCCAGTCAAGGTGATGGGTGCCAGTGGGTGTCACCCAGTCAGGGCGATGGGTGTCACTGAGTGTCACCCAGTCAGGGCGATGGGTGCCAGTGGGTGTCACCCAGTCAGGGCGATGGGTGCCAGTGGGTGTCACCCAGTCAGGGCGATGGGTGCCAGTGGGTGTCACCCAGTCAGGGCGATGGGTGCCATTGGTTGTCACCCAGTCAGGGCGCCAATGGGTGTCACCCAGTCAGGGCGATGGGTGTCACCCAGTCAGGGCGATGGGTGCCATTGTGTGTCACCCAGTCAGGGCGATGGGTGTCACCCAGTCACGGCGATGAGTGTCAGTGGGTGTCACCCAGTCAGGGCGATGGGTGCCAGTGGGTGTCACCCAGTCAGGGCGATGGGTGCCAGTGGGTGTCACCCAGTCAGGGCGATGGGTGCCAGTGGGTGTCACCCAGTCAGGGCACCAATGGGTGTCACCCAGTCAGGGCGATGGGTGTCACCCAGTCAGGGCGATGGGTGCCATTGGGTGTCACCCAGTCAAGGTGATGGGTGCCAGTGGGTGTCACCCAGTCAGGGTGATGGGTGCCAGTGGGTGTCACCCAGTCAGGGTGATGGGTGCCAGTGGGTGTCACCCAGTCAAGGTGATGGGTGCCAGTGGGTGTCACCCAGTCAGGGTGATGGGTGCCAGTGGGTGTCACCCAGTCAGGGTGATGGGTGCCACGCCCCACCCACATCAAAAGAGCCACAGAGATCCCTAAATATTGACACCAGGCCTCAACCCAAGCCTCGGCCTCGAGTAGCCTCCCGCCGCCGCCCTCCGCGCCCTTCAGTCCGGCCGCCGCCGCCACTCGAGCCCGAGGCCTCAGGCTTTGCGGCCCGGAGGCTGGCCGGGGGTCGGGACCGCGGGGAGAAGCCGGCCGCCGGTCCCCGGGGGCCCGCGGGAGGGAGGGCCGCCCTTCCAGGCCCCCTCACCGGGCTCAGCCAGGCCTGGGCGGGCGTCCCTCCCTCAACCGCCCCCGCCGCTCGACGGACCTGGGAGGACCGAGGACTCCTCCCAGCGCCGCGGGTAGGAGGGCCCCTCTTGCCGCCGGCTGGCCGCCAACCTCCTTGGCGCCGGCGACCATCCTGCCACCCGCCCGCCTCTCTCTCTTCAGCGCTGGAGGACCTCAGCCACACTCCCACCTGACCTCCCAGTCGCTGCGCCGCCCTAGTGGCTGGGAAGAGGAACACACGCCCCACTCCCTATTAACACCAAAGGACATTCAACAGCAGAGGGCCACTGCATTAGAATATCAACCTCCCCATCCCCAGGACCGTCAGAAAACCCTCCCCACCCCTCAAAACAACTATTTTATCCTCAAAATAAAAACAAAAAGACTGGTCAGGCTGGTAGAGCAAAGATATCGTCACCACCCCCCCCCCCCCCCATTAACCTCTGCCCCGATCAACGCACAGAAAGATCCCACAAGTTCATGATAGCACAACTGAACTCTGGTAATCCACATGAGTATTATTATCATGTCTATTGGGATCCAGCGAGAAATATTATTTCTGGTGCGCTATACACATAAGAACATAAGAAATAGGAGCAGGAGTAGGCCATCTAGCCCTTCGAGCCTGCCCCGCCATTCAATAAGATCATGGCTGATCTGTCGTGGCACAGTTCCACATTCCCACCCTCTCTCCATAACCCTTAATCCCCTCTCTTATCAAAAACCCATCAACCCGCGTCTTAAAAATATTTAGCGAGGTAGCCTCTACCACTTCAACGGGCAGAGAATTCCAGAGATTCACCATCCTTTGAGTGAAGAAGTTCCTCCTCAACTCCGTTCTAAACCACCCCCTTATCTTGAGGCTGTGCCCCCTAGTCCTACTGTCCTTTCTGAGCAGGAAGAGTCTCTCCACCTCTATCCTATCCATCCCATTCATCATCTTATACGTCTCAATGAGATCTCCCCTCATTCTTCTAAACTCTAACGAGTACAAGCCTAGTTTATTCAGCCTCTCCTCATAGCTCAACCCCCTCAACTCCGGCATCAGCCTAGTAAACCTCCTCTGCACTCCCTCCAAGGCCAAAATATCCTTGCGTAAGTACGGCATCCAAAACTGCACACAGTACTCCAGCTGCGGCCTCACCAATACCCTATACAGCTGCAGCAAGACCTCCCTACTTTTATATTCAATCCCCCTCGCTATGAAGGCCAGCATCCCATTCGCCTTCCTGACCACACAAAGCATACTGTTCATAGAGTACAGAGGGGAGAAGGAAAAGGATTTGATTTATTGTCAGCACATGTGTCAGGATACAGTGAAAAGTATTGATTCATGCATGCTACACAAAGCATGCCATTCATAGAGTACAGAGGGGAGAAGGAAAAGGATTTGATTATTGTCACGTGTATCGGGCTACAGTGAAAAGTGTTGTTTCTTGTGCACTCTACAGACAAAGCATACCGTTCATAGAGTACTGAGGGGAGGAGGAAAAGGATTTATGATTGTCACGTGTATTGGGATACAATGAAAAGTATTGTTTCTTGTGTGCTATACAAAGCATACCATTCATAGAGTACTGAGAGAGGGAAAAGGATTTGATTTGATTTATTATTGTCGCGTGTATCGGGATACAGTGAAAAGTATTGTTTCTTGCGGGCTGAACAGACAAAGCATACCGTTCATAGAGAAGGAAAGGAGAGAGTGCAGAATGTAGTGTTACAGTCACAGCGAGGGTGTAGAGAAAGATCAGCTTAATGCGAGGTAGGTCCATTCAAAAGTCTGACAGCAGCAGGGAAGAAGCTGTTCTTGAGTCGGTCGGTACGGGACCTCAGACTTTTGTATCTTTTTCCCCGACGGAAGAAGGTGGAAGAGAGAATGTCCGGGGAGCGTGGGGAGGTGGGGGGGTCCTTAATTATACCGGCTGCTTTTCCCCCGAGGCAGCCATTTACATTCTTAGTGAGTGCGAATAATGTGACCACACAAAGATGTAGGGAAAAAAGAAATTTATTCTGGAAACTACATAAGACAAAACAGGGAATGAACGACATCTGTCCGGGAGCCAGTGTGTCAGAGCGCAGGAAAGCTCCCCTTTGATCTATGGGACCAGCGGGCTGACAGATGGAGTTTAATTTAGATAAATGCGAGGTTTCGGTCGATCGAACCAGGGGCAGGACTTACTCAGTTAACGGTAGGGGAGAGTTACAGAACAGAGAGATGTAGGGGTACAGGTTCATAGCTCCTTCAAAACAGCAAGCTCTGGAAATGCTGGTGTTGGACTGGGGTGGACAGTGTAAGAAGTCCAACAGGTTTATTCGGAATCACGAGCTTTCGGAGCGCTATCCCTTCATCAGGTGAGTGTCGGATTTTTTCTACAATATATAGACACAAACTCAATTCCGAGGTAATGGTTGGGACGTGAGCCTTGACATCGAGTCTTTACAGGTGCAGACAGTACAAGTGGAGAGAGGGAGACAGTTTGGTGTTCCCTTCCTAATCGGGGAACACCGCAGCACAGCCTCCGATCTGCGGGTAAGCGTTCTCCAAAACAGCCTTCGCCGCAGCGCAGAGTCGCTGAGCAGAGACTGATAGCCACGTTCCGCGCACATGAGGACGGCCTCACCCGAGACCTTGGGTTCACGTCGCACTATCTGTAACCCCCCGCGACTTGCCTGGGTTTGCACTAACTGTCCTGTCTGGGGACAATACACATCTCTGTGCTTAACCCTCTCTCCGCTCACGCTATCTGTAAATTGGGAGACGGGAGGAGTGTGCAGAGGGATCTGGGTGTCAGAGTAAGCGCGCAGGCGGTAAAGAAGGCAAACGGTATTTTGGTCTTCGATGCGAGAGGTTTCGAGTGCAGGAGCAGAGGGGCGCGTTGTTCTGATTACAGTAAGAAGTCTCACAACACCAGGTTAAAGTCCAACAGGTTTATTTGGTAACATAAGCCACTAGCTTTCAGGGCACTGCCCCTTCATCAGGTGGGTGGGGAGTTCTGTTCACAAACAGGGGATATAGAGACACAAACTCAATTTACACAATAACGGTCGGAGTCTTTACAGGTAATCAAGTCTTAAAGGTACAGACAGAGTGAGTGAAGAGAGGGTTAAAGAGATGTGTATTGTCCCCAGACAGGACAGTTAGTGCAAGCCCAGGCAAGTCATGGGGGTTACAGAGAGTGCGACATGAACCCAAGGTCTCGGGTGAGGCCGTCCTCACGTGTGCGGAACGTGGCTCTCAGTCTCTGCACTGTGGTGAAGGCCGCCTTGGAGAACGCTTACCCCAAGATCAGAGGCCGAACGTTCGCTACGACAACGGATGAATGAACACCGCTCGACAATCACCAGGCCAGACTGTTCCCTTCCTGTTGGCGAACACTTCACGGGCATTCGGCCTCTGATCTTGGGGTAAGCGTTCTCCAAGGCGGCCTTCACCACAGCGCTGAGCAGAGACTGAGCGCCACGTTCCGCGCACATGAGGACGGCCTCACCCGAGACCTTGGGTTCATGTCGCACTATCTGTAACCCCCCACAACTTGCAAAATCTCACTGACTGTCCTGTCTGGAGACAATACACATCCCTGGGCTTAACCCTCTCTCCACTCACACTGTCTGTACCTTTAAGACTTGATTACCTGTAAAGTCTCCGACCATTATTGTGTAAATTGAGTTTGTGTCTTTATATCCCCTGATTGTGAACTGAACTCCCCACCCACCTGATGAAGGGGCAGCACCCCGAAAGCTTGTGGCTTTTGCTAGCAACTAAACCTGTTGGACTTTAACCCGGTGTGGTGAGACTTCTTACTGTGTTTACCCCAGTCCAACGCCCATATCTCTGTTGCAATTAGCCAGGGGCCTTGGTGAGGCCACACCTCGAGTATTGTGGGCAGTTTTAGTCTGAGGAAGGATATTCTTGCTCTCGAGGGAGCGCGGCGATGGGTTTCTGATGACATGAAGGTGAGTGGAAAAGCAAATTGTGCGGAGGGTGTGGAAAGTCTGCAGAGGGATCTGGGTAGGCTGAGCGAGTGGGCGAGGACCTGGCAGATGGAGTTGGCAAGTGTGAGGTTATCCACTTTGGTAGGAATAATAGTCGGAGGGATTATTATTTACGGGGCGAAAAGCTGCAGCGTGCGACGGTGCAGAGGGATCTGGGCGTCCTTGTGCACGAGTTGCAAAAACCCAGCTTGCAGGTGCAGCAGGTGGTCAGGAAGGCGAATGGGATGCTGGCCTTCATAGCGAGGGGGATTGAATATAAAAGTAGGGAGGTCTTGCTGCAAATGTACAGGGCACTGGTGAGGCCGCAGCTGGAGTACTGTGTGCAGTTTTGGTCGCCGCACTTACGCAAGGATATTTTGGCCTTGGAGGGAGTGCAGAGGAGGTTCACTAGGCTGATACCGGAGATGAGGGGGTTGGACTATGAAGAGAGACTGAATAGACTGGGTCTGTACTCGTTGGAGTTTAGAAGGATGAGGGGGGATCTTATAGAGACGTATAAGATAATGAAAGGGATGGATAGGGTAGAGGTGGAGAGACTCTTCCCGCTCAGAAAGGACAGCAGGACTAGAGGGCACAGCCTCAAGATAAGGGGGCTGCAGTTTAGATCGGAGTTGAGGAGGAACTTCTTCACTCAAAGGGTGGTGAATCTCTGGAATTCTCTGCCCGTTGAAGTGGGGGAGGCTGCCTCGCTGAATATATTGAAGTCACGGGTAGATAGGTTTCTGATAGACAGGGGAGAATGCGGGAAAGTGGAACTGATCCACTATCAGATCAGCCACGATCTTATTGAATGGCGGGGCAGGCTCGAAGGGGCTAGATGGCCGACTCCTGCTCCTATTTCTTATGTTTTCCAGGCCGATTCCGGGGGGACGGATGTACCAGGAGAAATTGATCAGGTTGGGATTGTTTCTCGCTGGAGTTCGGAGTGGGGGGTGGGTGGAGGAGGATCTCATCGAGATTTAGAACATTCTAACGGGACGAGATAGGGAGGGAGTTCCCTGATGGTGGAGGGTGAGGGGAACCAGTTTGAGGTGGACCATGCAGGATTCATTCCCACGGGAAGGAGTTGATGTCGAAACGTCGGATGTGTTCAAGAGGAACACGGCGCTCGGGGGTCAAAGGATTAGGTGACCGAGTTGGACGATCGGCCACAACCTTAACAAATGGGGGGGAAGCAGAGCTCGAAGGGCTGAGTGGCCTCCTGCTTCCACGTACCTCTAAAGACTTGATCTCCCGTTCTCGCCCAACGGTGCGAATTGTACACCATATCTGTGAAACTTACCCCTCCGCTCGCCCAATGAAGGAGCAGCACTCCGAAAGCTCGTGATTCCAAATAACCGTCGGGCCTGGCGTTGTGAGACTGCTAACAACGTGGTCCGCACGGACTTCAGCGAGGCCTTTGACAAGGCGGGTCGTTGCGTAAGGTTAAATCTCACGGGGATCCAGGGTGAGGTAGCGAAACAGAGACAAAAATTGGCTTCCCGACAGAACTGTTGGTTGTAGAGGGTTGCTCTTCAAATTGGAGGCCCGTGACCCGGCCTCGGGGATCGGTGCTGGGCCCACTGTTATTTATATCAATGATTTGGATGAGAACATAGGGGACACGGTTCATAAGATGACCCCAAGATTGGTGGAGAGTGAAGGAAGTTCTCTCCCATTGCAACAGAATCTTGATCAGTTGGGCTGACGAACGGCAAACGCAGTTTAATTTAGACAAACGCGAGGCGATGCGTTTTGGTCGATGGAACCAGGGCAGGACTCACTCAGTTAATGGTCGGGGAGAGTTACAGAACAGAGAGATCGAGGGGGACAGGTTCATAGCTCCTTGAAAGTGGTGGACAGAGTGGTGAAGAAGGCATTGGGCATGCTTGGTTTCATCGGTCAGAATACAGGAGTTGGGACGTCTTGTTGAAGTTGTACAAGACATTGGTTAGGCCACACTTGGAAATACTGTGTACAGTTCTGGTCACCCTATTATAGAAAGGATATTATTAAACTAGAAAGAGCGCAGGAAAAGATTTACTAGGATGCTACCGGGGACTTGATGGATTGAGTTATAAGGAGAGGCTGGGATAGACTGGGACTTTTTTCTCTGGAGCGTAGAGGGGTGATCTTATAGAGGTCTATAAAATAATGAGGGGCACAGATCAGCGAGATAGTCAATATCTTTTCCCCAAAGGTAGGGGAGTCTAAAACTAGAGGGCAGAGGTTTAAGGTGAGAGGGGAGAGGGTCCAGAGGGGGCAATTTTGTTCACCCAGAGGGTGGTGAGTGTCTGGAACGAGCTGCCAGAGGCAGTAGTAGAGGCCTTTAGACAGTTACATGGGTACGATGGGTATAGAGAGATATGGGGCCAAATGTGGGCAATTGGGATTAGCTTAGGGGTTTATGAAAAAGGGGCAGCATGGACAAGTTGGGCCAAATGGCCTGTTTCCATGCTGTAGTTTGAAAAAAGACCCTCCGCACCTCGCACGCCGGCAGTGGTATCCCGACCGAGCGATCAGGGACACTGGGAAGGGGGGGGGAATGGCCTCCAGCCCCACCGTCCAGGAGTGAACAGCCCGCGATTCTCCCCCCCCCCCCCGCTTTGCTGACCAGCCCCGCTCCCAGCAGCAGGGCGAGGCAGATAGTGAGGAGGGGGTGTGGGAGAGGAGGAGGAGGAGGAGGAGGAGACACGGAGCCCAGACACACTGCCCCGGTGTCAGAAGTGCAGAGAGAAAGCACGATATCCAAAGTTGGTGAAGACGTCGATGTAACTACTGCTCCCAGCCGCCGTCAGAACCTGTGGGGGGAAGAGAGGGAGAGGGGGGGGAGGCAGACAGAGAGAGAGATGGGGGAGGGAGAGAGAGAGGGGGACGGAGAGAGAGAGAGACAGAGAACACATGTTAGAACAGTGCGTATTTAACAATCAACGTTAGATACACTGTCCTTTCCCCCACTCTGGGACCGGGTGTCACAGTGCGTTAGATACACTGTCCTTTCCCCCACTCTGGGACCGGGTGTCACAGTGCGTTAGATACACTGTCCTTTCCCCCACTCTGGGACCGGGTGTCACAGTGCGTTAGATACACTGTCCTTTCCCCCACTCTGGGACCGGGTGTCACAGTGCGTTAGATACACTGTCCTTTCCCCCTCTCTGGGACCGGGTATCACAGTGCGTTAGATACACTGTCCTTTCCCCCACTCTGGGACCGGGTGTCACAGTGCGTTAGATACACTGTCCTTTCCCCCACTCTGGGACCGGGTGTCACAGTGCGTTAGATACACTGTCCTTTCCCCCACTCTGGGACCGGGTGTCACAGTGCGTTAGATACACTGTCCTTTCCCCCACTCTGGGACCGGGTGTCACAGTGCGTTAGATACACTGTCCTTTCCCCCTCTCTGGGACCGGGTGTCACAGTGCGTTAGATACACTGTCCTTTCCCCCACTCTGGGACCGGGTGTCACAGTGCATTAGATACACTGTCCTTTCCCCCACTCTGGGACCGGGTATCACAGTGCGTTAGATACACTGTCCTTTCCCCCACTCTGGGACCGGGTGTCACAGTGCGTTAGATACACTGTCCTTTCCCCCACTCTGGGACCGGGTGTCACAGTGCATTAGATACACTGTCCTTTCCGCCCTCTGGGACTGGGTGTCACAGTGCGTTAGATACACTGTCCTTTCCCCCACTCTGGGACCGGGTGTCACAGTGCGTTAGATACACTGTCCTTTCCCCCTCTCTGGGACCGGGTGTCACAGTGCGTTAGATACACTGTCCTTTCCCCCCACTCTGGGACCGGGTGTCACAGTGCGTTAGATACACTGTCCTTTCCCCCACTCTGGGACCGGGTGTCACAGTGCGTTAGATACACTGTCCTTTCCCCCTCTCTGGGACCGGGTATCACAGTGCGTTAGATACACTGTCCTTTCCCCACTCTGGGACCGGGTGTCACAGTGTGTTAGATACACTGTCCTTTCCCCACTCTGGGACCGGGTGTCACAGTGCGTTAGATACACTGTCCTTTCCCCCACTCTGGGACCGGGTATCACAGTGCGTTAGATACACTGTCCTTTCCCCCTCTCTGGGACCGGGTGTCACAGTGGGTTAGATACACTGTCCTTTCCCCCACTCTGGGACCGGGTGTCACAGTGTGTTAGATACACTGTCCTTTCCCCCTCTCTGGGACCGGGTGTCACAGTGCGTTAGATACACTGTCCTTTCCCCCACTCTGGGACCGGGTGTCACAGTGCGTTAGATACACTGTCCTTTCCGCCCTCTGGGACTGGGTGTCACAGTGCGTTAGATACACTGTCCTTTCCCCCACTCTGGGACCGGGTGTCACAGTGCGTTAGATACACTGTCCTTTCCCCCACTCTGGGACCGGGTGTCACAGTGCGTTAGATACACTGTCCTTTCCCCTCTCTGGGACCGGGTGTCACAGTGCGTTAGATACACTGTCCTTTCCCCCACTCTGGGACCGGGTGTCACAGTGCATTAGATACACTGTCCTTTCCCCCTCTCTGGGACCGGGTATCACAGTGCGTTAGATACACTGTCCTTTCCCCCTCTCTGGGACCGGGTGTCACAGTGCGTTAGATACACTGTCCTTTCCCCCCTCTCTGGGACCGGGTGTCACAGTGCGTTAGATACACTGTCCTTTCCCCCACTCTGGGACCGGGTGTCACAGTGCGTTAGATACACTGTCCTTTCCCCCTCTCTGGGACCGGGTGTCACAGTGCGTTAGATACACTGTCCTTTCCCCCCTCTCTGGGACCGGGTGTCACAGTGCGTTAGATACACTGTCCTTTCCCCCACTCTGGGACCGGGTGTCACAGTGTGTTAGATACACTGTCCTTTCCCCCTCTCTGGGACCGGGTGTCACGGTGCGTTAGATACGCTGTCCTTTCCCCCACTCTGGGACCGGGTATCACAGTGCGTTAGATACACTGTCCTTTCCCCCTCTCTGGGACCGGGTGTCACGGTGCGTTAGATACACTGTCCTTTCCCCCACTCTGGGACCGGGTATCACAGTGCGTTAGATACACTGTCCTTTCCCCCTCTCTGGGACCGGGTGTCACAGTGCGTTAGATACACTGTCCTTTCCCCCACTCTCTGGGACAGATACACAAACCTTGTGTTCCTGCGAGTGTTCGTTGATGAGGAGGGAAAAGACGGAGGGAGGCGTGCAGGGAATCTGCGTCTTGACGTCACCACTATTTGACAGTGACTTATAACGGGACCGTCGCCAGCGGCTAGTATCTGGGGATAACAAGGCGGGCACAGTTAGGAAGCGGATTCTCCCCCCCTCTGCGAACGAGCCCCGAAACATCCCAAAAGGGAAGTACCTCGCTCTGTAATCTGTTAAAGGTGTGTGCGAGGTGGCGTGACCAACGAGCTGGGGAGGTGAAACAGCCAATAAATCCCCCACGCTGGCTAACTTACTCCTGATCCAGCTCGCGATGAGCAAATTAACTCCAGTATTGTTACGAGGAGGGGTGGGGGAGACGGATTGCCTCCTCCGCGGGGGCTTTGTGGGGGGTAAACGCTCGACCAGGCAAGGACAGGGAGCCCCATTTCGTTCTCTGCCCCAAACGCGTGGGAGAAAGTCGACACACCGGCACCTCGGAGGTTCTAGCTCTCCGAGACTGCGTCATCGTGGGCTATCTAACCAGCGGCGAGCAAACTGACAGGCAGGGAGGGAGGGAGAGGGGAGGGGGGGGCAGAGAGGGGGGGTGTGGGGCCCCCTCTCCGTCGCGGAGGGGCGCAGGGGAGGGGGACCCCCTCCCCCCACCGTCGCAGAGGGGCGCAGGGTAGAGGGACCCCCTTCGTGGAGGGGCGCAGGGTTAGGGGGGCCCCCCCGTCGCGCAGGGGTGTAGGGGAGGGGGGCCCCCCCCGTCGCGCAGGGGTGCAGGGGAGGGAGCCACCCCCCCCCCCACCACAGAGGGGCAGAGGGGAGGGGGCGAGAGAGAGAGGCGGGCAAAGAGGCAGAGAGAGAGAGAGAGAGAGCCAAGTGGTGGTGGAGTTTTATTGAGTGGGATAGCAGCGATGGAGGGGCTGAGTGGTCCGCGCCTGCTCCCGATTCTTCCATTCCACCCCCCCCCGATCCCCGCTGCGTTATCACGTCACGGTGTTACTCACCAAATCCTGGTAAAACATGGCTGCTGCTGACATCCCCAGAGCGGGTAAACGGTGGTGGGAGTGACCGAACGTAAGTGCCAGACAGTCAGAGCTGGGCCTCCCCCACACACCTCCACAGAGAGAGGGGGGGGCAGAGAGGGAGAGAGAGAGGGGGGGCAGAGAGGGAGAGAGAGGGGGGCAGAGAGGGAGAGAGAGGGGGGGCAGAGAGGGAGAGAGAGAGGGGGGCAGAGAGGGAGAGAGAGAGGGGGCAGAGAGGGAGAGAGAGGGGGGCAGAGAGGGAGAGAGAGAGGGGGGGGCAGAGAGGGAGAGAGAGAGGGGGGCAGAGAGGGAGAGAGAGAGGGGGGCAGAGAGGGGAGAGAGAGAGGGGGGCAGAGAGGGAGAGAGAGGGGGGTCAGAGAGGGGAGAGAGAGGGGGGCGGAGAGGGAGAGAGAGGGGGGCAGAGAGGGAGAGAGAGGGGGGGCAGAGAGGGAGAGAGAGGGGGGGCAGAGAGGGAGAGAGAGAGGGGGGGCAGAGAGGGAGAGAGAGAGGGGGGGCAGAGAGGGAGAGAGGGGGGGGCAGAGAGGGAGAGAGAGGGGGGGCAGAGAGGGAGAGAGAGGGGGGGCAGAGAGGGAGGGGGAGGGGGGGGCAGAGAGGGAGGGGGAGGGGGGGCAGAGAGGGAGAGAGAGAGGGGGCAGAGAGGGAGAGAGAGAGGGGGGCAGAGAGGGAGAGAGAGAGAGGGGGGGCAGAGAGAGAGAGAGGGGGGGGGCAGAGAGAGAGAGAGAGAGGGGGGGCAGAGAGAGAGAGAGAAGGGGGGGGGCAGAGAGGGAGAGAGAGGGGGGGCAGAGAGGGAGAGAGAGGGGGGGCAGAGAGGGAGAGAGAGGGAGGGGCAGAGAGGGAGAGAGAGGGGGGCAGAGAGGGAGAGAGAGGGGGGGCAGAGAGGGAGAGAGAGGGGGGCAGAGAGGAGAGAGAGGGGGGGCAGAGAGGGAGAGAGAGGGGGGGCAGAGAGGGAGAGAGAGGGGGGGCAGAGAGGGAGAGAGAGGGGGGCAGAGAGGGAGAGAGAGGGGGGCAGAGAGGGAGAGAGAGGGGGGGCAGAGAGGGAGAGAGAGGGGGGGCAGAGAGGGAGAGAGAGGGGGGGCAGAGAGGGAGAGAGAGGGGGGGCAGAGAGGGAGAGAGAGGGGGGGCAGAGAGGGAGAGAGAGGGGGGGCAGAGAGGGAGAGAGAGGGGGGGCAGAGAGGGAGAGAGGGGGGGGCAGAGAGGGAGAGAGGGGGGGGCAGAGAGGGAGAGAGGGGGGGCAGAGAGGGAGAGAGAGGGGGGCAGAGAGGGAGAGAGAGGGGGGCAGAGAGGGAGAGAGAGGGGGGGCAGAGAGGGAGAGAGAGGGGGGGCAGAGAGGGAGAGAGAGGGGGGGCAGAGAGGGAGAGAGAGGGGGGGCAGAGAGGGAGAGAGAGGGGGGGCAGAGAGGGAGAGAGAGGGGGGGCAGAGAGGGAGAGAGA
>NW_027651156.1:0-21114 GCF_965287045.1 Carcharhinus amblyrhynchos | reverse complement strand
GGCCTATTCATACTAGGAGTCAGTGTGACCCAATAAATGTAAGGGTGGTTCCTAGGCCTAGACTTGAAATTAGGATGGTTAGTACAGTAGGGTTCATTAGTAAAGGAAGGATTTTAACCAACATGGTTGGGGTATGGGCCCAAAAGCTTTATTAGCTGACTTTACTAGGGAATAGTGTAATAGGAAACACGAAGGGTTTTGATCTCTTAAATATAGGTTCGAGTCCTATTTTTCTAGGAGGAAGTGGAGAGGTTTTAACTCTCATTATCCACTCTATCAAAGTGGTCCTTTAATTCAGGCACACTTCCTTAAGTGATTGGGGGTAGGCTTGATGTAGCGAGAGGTAGGGCTATGTGTCATAGGATAATTGCTAAAGTGAGGGGTAGGAAGTTTTTTCAGACTAAGTGTATGAGTTGATCATAGCGGAAGCGGGGGTAGGATGCTCGGATTCATAAGAAGATAAATGTTAGTAATGTAGCTTTTATTATAAGGCTGAGTGTTGAGATTTGTGGGAGAAGAGGATTATAGGAAGTTCCTATGAATAGGATAACTGATAGGGTATTTATTAGTAGGATGTTAGTATATTCGGCTAGGAAGAATAGGGCAAATGGGCCTCCTGCGTATTCAATGTTGAATCCTGATACTAGTTCTGATTCTCCTTCTGTTAAGTCAAAGGGAGCTCGGTTAGTTTCTGCTAGGGTTGAAATGTATCATATTAAGGCTAGTGGTCAACCTGGGATTAGGAGTCAGATAGTTTCTTGAGCTAGATTAAATGTATGGAGGGTAAATCCTCCAGCGAATACGATTATTGATAAGAGGATGAGGCCTAAGCTTACTTCATATGAGATAGTTTGTGCTACGGCACGTAATGCTCCTATTAGAGCATATTTTGAGTTGGATGCTCATCCGGACCCTAAAATAGTGTAAACAGTAAGGCTTGAGATTGCTAGAATAAATAATAGACCTAGGTTAAGATTAATAATTGAGTGAGGAAGAGGGAGGGGTATTCATATGAGTAGGGCTAATGTTAGAGCTATTGTGGGGGTAATTAGAAATAGAAATGGAGAGGATATTGATGGACGGACAGGTTCTTTAATAAATAATTTTAGGCCGTCTGCGATAGGTTGGAGTAGACCATAAGGTCCAACAATGTTTGGACCTTTACGAAATTGTATATAGCCGAGAATTTTTCGTTCAATTAATGTAAGGAAGGCTGTGGCTAAAAGGATGGGGATAATGTAGGCAAGGGGGTTAATTAAATAGAGTAAAATGGGTTGGAGCATAGTTGAGGAGAGGATTTGAACCTCTGGATTAAAGGACTTAGGTCTTTTGCATTTACCAGGCTCTGCCACCTCAACAACCCTTTTTTTGGGCACTAGGTGATCTTTTCTTATCTATTTTAGTTTTATTCAATAGATGAAAATAGGGCGTGCTAGTGGCATTGGCCCTACTTTTCCGGTCCTTTCGTACTAGGAAAAGTGTATTCATAGATAGAAACTGACCTGGATTTCTCCGGTCTGAACTCAGATCACGTAGGACTATTAATCGTTGAACAAACGAACCCTTAATAGCGGTTGCACCATTAGGATGTCCTGATCCAACATCGAGGTCGTAAACCCTTTCTTCGATAGGGACTCTGAGAAAGGATTGCGCTGTTATCCCTAGGGTAACTTGGTTCATTGATCAGGAAATCCTGGGTCATTTTTCGATAAATGTTTTATTAATTAGAATTGTCATTCTAATTTTTAAGTACTTAGTACTCAGTCGATGAGGGGGATTTGTTTTTCCCCTTGGTCACCCCAACCAAAAACAGTTAAATTAGAAGTATTGTATGTTTTGTTTATTCCCTGGGAAGTGGATGATTACATAATTAATTTAAGTGTTTGAAGCTCCATAGGGTCTTCTCGTCTAATGTTATTATATTCGCTTCTGCACGAATAGATCAATTTCATTGATTGGAAAATAGAGACAGTTAAACTCTCGTGATGCCTTTCATACAGGTCTTCATTTAAAAGACAAGTGATTACGCTACCTTTGCACGGTCAAAATACCGCGGCCGTTAAACGTTGTCACAGGGCAGGCGGGACCTCTTATGGTTTGTCAAGAGGCGATGTTTTTGGTAAACAGGCGGAGTTTATGTTTGCCGAGTTCCTTTATTTTCTTTTAATCTTTCCTGGTGACACTCCTGTGTAGGGATAACGAGTAGGGGAATAGGATTTTCTAGTTGATGATTAAGTGATATAATGACCTCAGTTTGGGGTCGTTTAATTATCAGTGATTTAATTCTTTCTGACGTACACTTGTGTCGGGAGAGATTTGTTCTCTTTATTACTCATTTTAGCATAAGTTCTTTTATATAAATATAAAATAACCCAATAGGATAAAGGGGGTTGTGAATGAATATCTGGATTAAAGGTTTAGTTATTAGATTAGAGCTGCGACGCTTGCTTGACAGGTGGCTGCTTTTAGGCCCACTGAGATGGTAACCTTGATAATTATGATCATTTCCCACCTTAAAAAGTTGTGTCTTGGTTTAGAAGGGTTGTACCTCTTCTAAATAACTATTAATTCTTATAAGTTTCTTTGACGAGTAAGTCTTGTCTAGATGGTGAAAAATTAATGCAGAACTAAAGTTCTTTTCTTGGGTAACCAGCTATCACTAAACTCGGTAGGCTTTTCACCGCTACTCGGAAGTCTTCCCACTCTTTTGCCACAGAGACGGGTTAGCTCTATAATGCTGCTTCGGAGTAGCTCGTTTAGTTTCGGGGAGATAGACTTAAGGTCTTTTTGCCTAGTTTTTCTAGCTAAATCATGATGCAAAAGGTACGAGGTATGATCTCTGCTTTTTAGTACTTTAATGATTTATTTCATTTCTTTTTCAGCTTTCCCTTGCGGTACATAGGCTATTGCGCTAGGGTTATTGTTCTGTCACCCATACTGAAAGGTTGAGAATGTTTTGATTGAAAATTGTAATATGGATTAGATTTATAAGGTCTAGTTGAATTGATATATAGGCTAGCTTTGAGGTTCAAAATGATCCGAATTGCGCGGATATCTCCTCGGTGTAAGGGAGGTGCTTTACTAATTTAGCCACATTTTGATTCCAAGTGCACTTTCCAGTACACTTACCATGTTACGACTTGCCTCCTCTTGTTGAAGAAATGTATTTATAAAAAGGGTAAGTTATTTTTGAGGAGAGTGACGGGCGGTGTGTGCTTATCCCAGGGCCGATTTCAGAGGAGTATTCTGATCTCCTCTTACTGCTAAATCCACCTTTAGGTGTGTTTTCAGTTTACCATTCGTATATTCTTGGAAAAAAATGTAGCCCATTTCTTCCCACTTCATTTGCTACACCTCGACCTGACGTTTTGGAGTTTTATTCTTTTTGCTTACTTTTGATCCTTCACAGGGTGGGCTGACGACGGCGGTATATAGACGGTAATGGCAAGAAGTGGTGAGGTTGAACGAGGATTATCGGTTATAGAACAGGCTCCTCTAGGTGGGTGTGGGATACCGCCAAGTCCTTTGGGTTTTAAGCTAGCGCTTGTAGTACTCTGGCGAACAATATAGTGAGGTGTTGTCTAAGTTTGTGGTTGGGCATAGTAGGGTATCTAATCCTAGTTTGGGTCCCAACTGTCGTGACATCAAGGTTCCTTAATTTGTAAAGTCACTTTCGTTGTTGTTTATTCCACTCATGAATACGTATAACAGTTTTATGAGGTCTGAACTTTAGTAGTTAAAGGTCATTCTTTAATCACTCTTTACGCCGGGATGTGTTAATGTGAGTTACTCGTATAACCGCGGTGGCTGGCACGAGATTAACCAACTCTGTTAACTTTAACTGAGTCAAGCTTGCGCTTATGAAATCAATGTTTATTACTGCTGAAATCCCTTGGGGGAGTGGCTTAGCAAGATGTCTTGGGCTACGTGTATGTGTGCCTGATATCTGCTCCTAGTTATTTAATAGAATAATTAGGGCATTCTCACGGGAGAGCTGAAACTTGCATGTATAATCCTAGTTACAATTAACACTAAGGCCAGGACCAAACCTTACATGCTTGCGGAAAAAAATTAATTTTCATCTTAGCATCTTCAGTGCCATGCTTTAAATTAAGCTACACTAGCATCACATTGTTACATTATATATAGAGAAATTATCACAACAATTCTATGGAAAAATATACGTCGGCCCTCGTTTTAGGGGTTTTTCGAGACAACCGTGTATATTAAGGGGGAGGGGGGTTTTTACCGAAAAAACTTTTTTTTTTTTAAAGGTTCGATTTTTTTCCCAAACCTGGGGCGATCCTAATAATAGAAATATTTATGCCAGATAAAATGAAGAATGTATTAGAATAATGAAATGCATTGTACACGCACTATTATAGGAGGTTTGTTTCCGGGGGGGTTAATCACAATGTTTTTTCTACTCATTTGCCGCATTAATCAAAAAAACCAAACTGGCCCTTCATAACCTGCTATTTTCTGATGCCTTTCGGTAATGGTGAATTTGACAATCTAATCTCCTGAATGATAAGTAATGGGATAATGATAAGAAAAATGTCGAGGATAGCTCAAGTTTACCTTAATGAACCAGATGAGCCCTTCCGGGGAATAGCGATTTGCTTCATACCGAACTAAAAAAACAGGGCGGAAGATAAATCTTGAGACGATCAAGGATAAATATGCCATTAAAGGGAACTAGAGGACTGGCATTCTTGATACGATCAAGGATTATATGAAGTTCAACCATAATCAAATGTCAGTTTTGATCAATAGTAGGGGATAAAACAGTAATGTACCACAAACCGTACAATTTTTTTCATTTATTAGGTTAATGGGGATTTCTTACCAACGGCATTAAATAATACCATGTAAAGTAGGGTTAAGTGAAAAATATTATGCTATGAAATTATTGATTATAGATTAATGAGGGTTAAATAATTTAATGAAATGAAATAGCTGACAGTAGACTAATGTGGATTAAGCATAGTATGTAATGATATAGTGGAATATCGACTAATGAGGATTAAGCATAGTATATGTAATGAGGTAGTATAATATCTGTTATAGCTATTATGGAATGAGGGTATTATGTGGTATATTAAGGTATGTGGACTATATCATTAATATGTCACTCTGGCGTACAAAAACTGAATTTTTATAATTCAGCATTTATTCGCTATAATAGCAATCAGGGGGCAGTTTAGGCAGAATCTTGGCTTTGGGAGCCAAGGGCAGGAGTTTGACCCTCCTTTCCCTGATATGTTTTGGGAGGGGGTTGCACCCTCGGTCTTCGACTTACAAGGTCGACGCTTTTTAGTTAAGCTACCAAAACTAGTTTAGGCTGAGGATTTTATTTTCTCATCAGCTAGTGAGTGGTATGATAATAAGGAATAAGGAAAAGTAGGAGATTGAGGCGATTTGTCCTACTATAATAAATGGTTGTTCTACTGGTTGACCTCCAATTCAAGTTAAAATAATTGAATTAGCTACAAGAAGTCAGAAGAAGATTTGTGTTATGGGTCGAAAGATGGTGCTTCGTTGTTTAGAGGTATGGAGGAGAGGAACTAATATAAGGATAAAGATGGAAAATAGGAGAGCTAGGACTCCTCCTAGTTTATTAGGGATTGAGCGTAAGATTGCATAGGCGAATAAGAAGTATCATTCGGGTTTGATATGTGGTGGAGTAACAAGTGGGTTTGCTGGGATAAAGTTTTCAGCATCTCCTAATAGGTTAGGTATAAATAGGGCTAATGCGGCTAAGAATAAGATTATGACGAAAAAGCCAAGTAGGTCTTTGTAAGAAAAGTATGGGTGGAATGAGATTTTATCTGCATCGGAGTTAATGCCTAGAGGGTTGTTAGAGCCTGTTTCATGAAGGAATAGGAGGTGAATGACTGTTAGGGCTAAGATTAGAAATGGGAGTAGAAAGTGAAAGGCAAAGAAACGTGTAAGGGTGGCATTGTCTACTGAGAAGCCCCCTCAGATTCATTGTACTAGTATATCTCCGATATAGGGAAATGCGGATAGAAGGTTGGTAATAACTGTAGCTCCTCAGAAGGATATTTGTCCTCATGGTAGAACATAGCCGACGAAGGCTGTTGCTATTAATAGGAAGAGAAGAATTACGCCAATGTTTCATGTTTCTTTATAAAGGTAGGAGCCGTAATATAATCCTCGAGCAATATGGAGGTAGACACAGATGAAGAATAGTGAGGCTCCATTAGCATGGATATTACGAATAAGTCAGCCGTAGTTGACGTCACGACAGATATGAACTACTGAGGAGAAGGCTATGGAGATGTCTGCGGTATAGTGTATAGCTAGGAAGAGTCCTGTGAGAATTTGAATGATTAGACATAGTCCTAGAAGTGAGCCAAAGTTTCATCATAATGAAATGTTAGATGGAGCAGGTAAGTCAACTAGGGCGTGGTTTATGATTTTTAAAAGTGGGTGGGTTTTTCGGATATTAGTGGCCATTAGTTCTTATAGTTGAATAACAACGATAGTTTTTCAAGTTATTAGTCTTGGTTAAAGTCCAGGTAGGAATAATGGTATATTTTATGTTTGTGATAATGATTGGTTTAATTTTAGGTTTAATAGGTGTAGCATCTAATCCTTCTCCTTATTATGCTGCTTTAGGTTTAGTTATTGCTGCAGGGGTTGGGTGTGGTTTATTAGTAGGGCATGGTGGGTCTTTTATGTCATTAGTTTTGTTTTTAATTTATTTGGGAGGAATGTTGGTAGTTTTTGCTTATACTGCAGCTCTTGCTGCGGAGCCTTATCCGGAAGCATGAGGAGATTGATCGGTGTTATTGTATGTTGGGTTTTATTTAGTAGGGCTTTTTGTGGTTGGTAAGTATTTTATGGTTGAAGGATGAGGTTTACATTGAACTGGGGTGGAGGAAATGAGTAGTTTGGATATGGTACGGGGGGATTTTTGAGGAGTTGCTTTGTTGTATTCTGATGGGGGTTGAATGTTAGTTTTAGGGGGTTGGGTATTGTTGTTAACTTTATTTGTAGTATTAGAATTAACTCGAGGTTTGTCTTGAGGTGCTTTACGAGTAGTTAGGTAGAGATGATTAGGGTAATTAGGGTTAATGTTAGGAATAAGAGTGTTAGATAAGTTTTGATGAAGCCTTGTTGAGGTTTAGTAGATAATTTGATGAGGGGTGTTTGTTGGATGAGGTTGCTTTTAGGTCCAATTTTTTCACTTCAGGTCAGATCGATTAGATGTGTTGAGACATGTTGGGCTCAGTTTAGACTAGTTTTTGGGAAAAGTCGGTGAATAATGGAGGGGAAGTAACCTAATATATTAGAGAAGTGGTGGGGGTGGAGTATAGGATTAATTTTGAAGTGAGAGTTGGTGAGGTTAGTAAGTTCGAGAGCTAGGAGAAGACCTATGATTGTAACTAGGAGGGCGGATAGTTTGAGTAAGGGGGATATGGTTATGATTTGAGTTTTTGTTGGGGTAAGATTAAGAGTAATAATTAGGCCGGCAATAATGCTTCCATAAGCAAGACGTTTGATGGGGTTAATTACTGATGGGTTGTTTTCATTGATTGGAGAGAGTGTATTGAATCGGGGATAGTTTATTAATGCAAAGAAGATAAGGCGGAGACTGTAGATAGCTGTAAAGGATGTTGCTACAAGGGTTAGGATTAGGGCTCAGGCGTTTAAGTGGGAAGTGTTTATAGATTCAATGATGGCGTCTTTTGAGAAGAAGCCTGATAGGAATGGTATACCTGTAAGGGCTAGGCTACCAATTGTTAGAGAGGTTGAGGTAAATGGTAAAAGCTTATGAAGACCTCCTATTTTTCGGATATCTTGTTCATCGTTAAGACTGTGAATAATTGATCCGGAGCAAAGGAAGAGTATTGCTTTAAAGAAAGCGTGAGTGCAGATATGGAGGAAGGCTAGTTGAGGTTGATTAAGACCGATAGTAACTATTATCAGTCCTAGTTGACTTGATGTTGAGAAGGCAATGATTTTTTTAATATCATTTTGGGTTAGGGCACATGCGGCCGTGAAGAGGGTAGTAAGTGCTCCTAGACATAGACAGGTTGTTAGGATTAGTTTGTTGTCTTGGATGAGGGGGTGGAGGCGAATTAAAAGAAAGATGCCTGCTACAACTATTGTACTTGAGTGGAGTAATGCTGATACTGGTGTGGGGCCTTCTATGGCTGAGGGTAATCATGGGTGTAGCCCAAATTGTGCTGATTTTCCAGCTGCAGCTAATACAAGGCCGAGGAGTGGTAGGGTTAGGTCTTTGTTTTTTGATAGAATGAAAAGTTGGTGGATTTCTCATGAGTTGAGGTTAGTAGCTAGTCAGGCTATACTTAGGATTAGTCCAATGTCACCAATTCGGTTATAGATGACGGCTTGTAGTGCTGCTGTATTAGCGTCTGTTCGGCTATATCATCAGCCAATAAGTAAGAAAGATATGATTCCAACTCCTTCTCAGCCAATGAATAATTGGAATATGTTGTTGGCAGTAACTAGGATAATTATTGAGATTAGGAATAATAGGAGATATTTAAAGAAGCGATTTATGTTAGGGTCAGAGTGTATATATCAGAGAGCAAATTCGAGAATAGATCAGGTAACATATAAAGCTACGGGTGTGAAGATGATTGAATATAAATCGAATTTGAAACTTATGTTAATGTCAAATGGGCCTATGTTTATTCAGTTTCAGTTAGTAGTGATTGATTCTAAACCTTGGTCGAGAAAAATAAATAAAGGAATTAAACTAATGAAAAAGGAGATTTTTACGGCAGTTTTTACATATAAGGATGATCAGTTTGGTTTAAGTTCTTTGGGTGAAAGAGAAGAAATTAATGGGAAGGTGAGGATAATGAAGATTAGAAGGAAGGATGAGTTAAAGATAATATTCATAGCTCTTGCTTGGAGTTGCACCAAGAGTTTTTGGTTCCTAAGACCAATAGATTGCTATTATCTTTCAAGGGCCGAGTGAGTCATGGGCTCGAACCATGATAAGAAGAATTAGCAGATCTTCGTGTCCCGGACCTCTCTCGGTAAATAAAAAGGTTTTAACTTTTGTCTTTAGAACCACAATCTAATGTTTTAGTTAAACTATAAATACAGAATGTTCAGCTTCAGATAAGTTCTGGTTTAAGGATTAGTAATAGTACGGGTATAATATGGAGACTAAGGAGAAGATGTTCTCGTGTATGAGAAGGATTGAGTGAGAGGAGGTGGTTAGGTGTTATTCCTCGTTGAGTTATGAGGAATATGTAGAGGGAGTAAGATGCTGTGATTAATACTCCGGAGCCTGTGAGGATTAAGGTTCAGTTAGATCAGTTGAATAATGATGTAATGATGAAAAGTTCTCCTATAAGGTTTGGGGATGGGGGTAGAGCAAGGTTGGCAAGATTAGCGAGGAATCATCAGGTTGCTATGAGTGGGAGAATAATTTGGGTTCCTCGGGCTAAGAGAAGGGTTCGGCTGTGAATGCGCTCATAGTTAGTGTTAGCTAGACAGAATAAAGCTGATGAGATTAGGCCATGGGCAATTATTAGTGTTGTTGCTCCTGCGAAACTTCATGGGGTTTGGATGAGGATAGCTGCTGCGACAAGGCCTATATGACTAACTGAGGAGTAAGCAATAAGAGATTTTAAATCTGTTTGTCGTAAGCAGATAGAGCTGGTTATTACGATACCTCAGATGGCTAGGATTAAAAATGGATAAGCTATTTCTTTAGTGAGTGGGTTAAGTATAATAATGATTCGTATTATTCCGTAGCCCCCTAGTTTTAGTAGTACGGCAGCTAGGATTATTGAACCAGCGATTGGAGCTTCGACGTGGGCTTTTGGTAGTCAGAGGTGAACTCCATAGAGTGGTATTTTGACAAGGAAGGCAATAATGCAGGCAGTTCATCAGAATTTGTCTGTTCATGAATAGAGGTTAGTGTATTGAGAGTGTTGGATAATAAATATTGAGAGGGTGCCAAGATTGTTTTGTATAGATAGCAGAGCAATGAGTAATGGAAGGGATCCAATTAAGGTATAAAATAGGAAGTAAGTTCCTGCATTTAAGCGTTCTGTTTGGTTACCTCATCGTGTAATAATAATAAGTGTTGGGATAAGTGTAGCTTCAAATATGATATAAAATAAAATTATTTCTGTTGCAGAGAAAGCTATGATGAGGAAAAATTGTAAGGAGATTAGGAGGGAAATATAGGTTCGTTGTCGGGTTAAGGGTTCTGGGGAAATGTGATTTTGACTAGCTAGGATTATTAGTGGTAGGAGTCAGCATGTAAGGATAAGTAGTGGAGTAGATAAGGGATCAATGGCTAAATATTGGTTGGAAAAGTCTCAGCCAATGTCTGAGTTTCATTTAAATCAGAGTAGACTTGTTGTAGCAATGAGAAGACTATGGATGGAGGTAGTAGTTCATAGTCATTTTTTATGGGAAAATCAGGCAGTAGGAAATAGTATGATTGTTGGAATTAAAATTTTTAGCATTGGAGTAGGTTGAGGTTTTGTAGTTTGTCGGAACCATGTGAACGAGAAGCAGCAACTAGGATAGCTAGTCCTGCACTAGCTTCGCAGGCAGAAAATGTTAGGAGAATTATAGGGATAATGGAGCTGGAGGTAGAATTTAATGTTATAGATCAGATAGCAGTGGCAATAAATAGGGTGAGTATTATACCTTCAAGGCATAGGAGGGCGGATAAAAGATGTGAACGATTAAATGCAAGGCCTATTAAACCTAAGATAAATGCTGAGGTGAAACTGAAATATATAGGGGACATAAGATGTTTATGGATTTTCACCATAATTTGCTAAGCCGAAATTAGCGGTCTTAATTTGGACTAAACATCTATTCTGCTCATTCAAGTCCTCCTTGGAATCATTCATAGATGAGGCCTAGGGTAAGTAAAATTAGAATAATTGTTGCTCAGAGAAGTGTGGAGAGTGGTGTTAGTAGTTGGTTTCCTCAGGGTAGTGGTAGTAAAAGGGCGATTTCTAAATCAAATAGGAGGAATAAGATTGCTACTAAGAAGAAACGTAGAGAAAAGGGGAGGCGGGCACTTCCTAATGGGTCGAAGCCACATTCATAGGGAGATAGTTTTTCATTATCTGGGTTTAATGACGGTAATCAAAATGCGATTAAAGCGAGGATTAGGGAAATCAGGGCCGTGGTCGCGACAGACGACATGATGAGGTTCATTACTTTTCCTTGGGTTTTAACCAAGATTAAGTAATTGGAAATCACTTGTACTAATTTATACTAGAAAAGCAATTATGAGCCTCATCAATAGATGGATACATAAAGGAATAATCACACTACATCTACAAAATGTCAGTATCATGCTGCGGCTTCGAAGCCGAAGTGATGTTCTGATGTAAAGTGATATTGGACTTGTCGTATAAGACAAACTGCTAGAAATGTTGAACCAATAATAACATGGAGACCGTGGAATCCTGTGGCAACATAAAATGTTGTTCCGTAAACTCCGTCGGCGATAGTGAATGGTGCTTCGTAATATTCTATGGCTTGAAGGGATGTAAAGTAAACTCCTAGGATAATGGTTAAAGTAAGGGCTTGAATTGCTTCTTTTCGGTTACCTTCTATTAAGCTATGGTGGGCTCAAGTTACGGTTACTCCTGAAGCTAAAAGTACTGCAGTGTTTAAGAGTGGGACTTCGAATGGATCTAAAGGATTAATTCCTGTTGGTGGTCAGCATCCGCCTAATTCGGGGGTTGGTGCAAGGCTGGAATGATAGAAGGCTCAGAAAAAACCTAAGAAGAAGAAAACTTCTGATGTGATGAATAAGATTATTCCATAACGAAGACCTTTTTGTACAGGAGGGGTATGATGGCCTTGGAATGTTCCTTCTCGAATAACGTCACGTCATCATTGAATTATTGTTAGGAAAAGAAGGGTTAGTCCTAAATAAAGGAGAAGAAGTGAGTGGAAGTGAAATCAGATGGCTAAACCCGATGTTATAAGAAGGGCAGCGGTAGCTCCTGTTAAGGGTCATGGGCTTGGGTCAACTATGTGGTATGCATGTGCTTGGTGAGCCATTATACATTTTCTTGTAAATATAAGCTTAGTAGGAGAACGAATACATATGCTTGGATTATTGCTACAGCTACTTCTAGAATTGTTAATAAGAATAGAATTGTAGAAGTTAGTAAGGCTACAGTTGGTATGATAGTTAAGAGGACAAATGCTGCGGTAGCAATTAATTGTATTAGAAGGTGGCCTGCTGTTAAATTGGCGGTTAGTCGGACTCCTAAGGCTAATGGTCGAATGAATAGGCTGATAGTTTCGATAATAATAAGGATTGGAATTAAAGGGGTTGGTGTTCCTTCTGGAAGAAGGTGGCCTAATGCAATTGTAGGTTGATTTAATATACCAATTAATACAGTTGTAAGTCATAATGGAAGGGCGAATGCTATATTTAGAGAAAGTTGTGTTGTAGGGGTAAATGTGTATGGGAGAAGACCTAAGAGGTTAATGGTAATTAGGAATAATATTAAGGCTGTTAGTAATATAGCTCATTTATGTCCTCCAAGGTTGATTGGTTGTATAAGTTGATAAACAAAGCGATTAATGAATCAAGCTTGGAGAGTAATTAATCGGTTGTTTAATCATCGATTAGTTGGAGTTGGGAAGGTTAATCATGGGATTAAGATTGCTAGGGCAATAAGGGGGATTCCAATAAGTGATGGGCTTAAGAATTGATCAAAGAAACTTATAATCATGGTCAGTTTCAGGGATTAGGTTTAGGTTTTTCAGTACTTTTTAGGGTTGGGTCATTATTGAATAAATGATTTATAATTTTGTTTGGTAGAATAGTAAGGAAGATAATTCATGAGAATAATAAGATTAAAAATCATGGGTTAGGATTTAATTGGGGCATATCATTAAGGGTGGTTGGGAGTCACCAATGTTTAGCTTAAAAGGCTAATGCTAGGCCCAGTTTAGCTTCTTAATGAGGCTTCTTCTAGCATTGATGAAGATCAGGCTTCGAAGTGTTCTAAGGGAACTGCTTCTACTACGATAGGTATAAAGCTGTGATTAGCGCCGCAAATTTCTGAACATTGGCCGTAATAGACACCAGGACGTGAAACAATAAAGGCAGTTTGATTAAGTCGTCCTGGAACAGCATCTATTTTTACGCCTAGAGCTGGAACGGCTCATGAGTGTAGGACGTCTTCTGCTGATACTAGGACTCGGATAGGTGATTCTATAGGTACTACTATACGGTGATCTGTTTCCAATAAACGGAATTGACCTGGAGTCAAGTCTTGAGTTTGAATTATATAAGAATCAAATCCTAGGTCTTCGTAATCTGTATATTCATAACTTCAGTATCATTGATGGCCTATAGCTTTAATGGTTAGATGTGGATCATTGATTTCGTCTATGAGATATAAGATTCGTAGTGATGGGAGAGCAATTATAATGAGAATAATAGCAGGTAAGATGGTTCAAACGATTTCGATTTCTTGGGAGTCAAGAATGTATTTATTTGTAAGTTTAGTTGTAACTATTGCTGTAATAATGTAGAGAACTAGGGTGCTAATTAAGAATACAATTATTAATGTGTGGTCGTGAAAGTGAATAAGTTCTTCCATAACTGGGGAGGCTGCATCTTGGAATCCTAATTGTGAGGGGTGTGCCATTGTAAAATAAGATACGTAAGGGTTTAACTTACAATTCTGTCCCGACAAGGCAGTGTAATATATTTTACTAGTATCTTATGAAGAAAGTGACAGAGTGGTGATGTGGCTGGCTTGAAACCAGCATATGGGGGTTCAATTCCTTCCTTTCTTGTTAAAAAGAGGGTCGTTGGACTTGAACAAATGCTGGTTCTTCGTAGGTGTGATAAGGAGGAGGACAACCATGTAGTCATTCTACATTTGTATGTGGAAGTTCAACGGATAGTACTTCTCGTTTTGAGGCAAATGCTTCTCAAATGATGAATAGTAATATGATTACAGCAACGAGAGAGATTAGGGAGCCAATTGATGAAATTGCGTTTCATAGAGTATATGCATCTGGATAATCTGAATATCGTCGTGGTATACCTGCGAGACCTAGGAAGTGTTGAGGGAAGAAGGTTAAGTTTACTCCAATAAATATAACTGTAAATTGGATTTTTGTTCAGGTTTGATGAAGAGTAAAACCAGAAATTAAGGGGAATCAGTGAATAAGACCTGCCATAATGGCAAATACTGCTCCTATTGAAAGAACATAGTGGAAGTGAGCTACTACATAATAAGTATCATGGAGAACAATGTCTAATGAGGAGTTAGCTAGGACAATTCCTGTTAAACCACCTACTGTAAAAAGGAAGATAAATCCTAAAGCTCAGAGTAAAGGAGTATCTCATTTAATAGATCCTCCATGAAGGGTTGCTAATCAGCTAAAGACTTTAACACCTGTAGGAATAGCAATAATTATTGTTGCGGAGGTGAAATAGGCTCGAGTATCTACATCTATTCCTACTGTGAATATATGATGGGCTCAAACAATAAAACCAAGTAGACCAATTGCTATTATTGCTCAAACTATGCCTATATATCCGAATGGTTCTTTTTTACCTGAGTAGTAGGCTACTACATGAGAGATTATTCCGAAGCCCGGTAGAATTAAAATATAAACTTCAGGATGACCAAAAAATCAAAATAAATGTTGATAAAGGATTGGATCTCCTCCACCTGCAGGATCAAAGAATGTAGTATTAAGGTTACGATCTGTAAGTAATATTGTAATCCCTGCTGCAAGAACTGGAAGTGATAAGAGAAGAAGAATAGTGGTTACAAGAATAGATCAAACAAATAATGGTGTTTGATATTGGGAAATGGCTGGTGGTTTTATATTAATAATAGTTGTAATAAAATTAATTGAAGCTAGAATTGATGAAACACCGGCTAAGTGAAGAGAGAAAATAGCTAAATCAACAGATGGTCCAGCATGTGCTAGGTTACTAGCTAATGGGGGATAAACTGTTCAACCAGTACCTGCTCCAGCTTCTACTCCGGCAGAAGCGAGGAGGAGAAGAAATGATGGTGGAAGAAGTCAAAAACTTATGTTATTTATTCGTGGGAAGGCTATATCTGGTGCACCAATTATTAAAGGAACTAGTCAATTTCCGAAACCACCAATTATAATTGGTATAACCATAAAAAAGATTATTACAAAAGCGTGGGCAGTTACGATTACATTATAAATCTGATCATCCCCTAAAAGTGATCCAGGTTGCCCAAGTTCAGCTCGAATTAGGAGACTTAGGGCTGTTCCAACTATACCTGCTCATGCACCAAAAATCAGGTAAAGGGTGCCAATATCTTTGTGGTTGGTAGAAAATAGTCAACGATTAATTGCCACAGGTAAGATGGCTGAGAATAAGCGGCGGATTGTAGCTCCGTTTACAGAGGTCAAAATCCTCTTCTTATCAAAGCCTTGAAGTAGCTGTTTACGTTGGATTGCAAATCCAAAGACGGAGGTTAGTTCCCTCCCGGGGCTTTCTCCCGCCTTTGTCTGTGGCGGCGGGAGAAAGCTTAGATAGAAGTTCGTTGGATTAAACGCTTAGCTGTTAACTAAGATTTTGTAGGATCGAGGCCTGCCTATCTAGAAGGTTTTAGCTTAATTAAAGCATCTGAGTTGCATTCAGAGGATGTGAGATAGAGTCTTGCAAGTCTTAGCAGAAATTAGAGGATTTTCACTTCTACTTAAAGCTTTGAAGGCTTTTGGTCTGTTGTTAACCTAAATTTCTATGGGGTAAGTATAAAGATTGTGGGTGTTAAGGGGAGAAGGAGGATGGATAAGGTTGCTGAGGTTAATAGGATGAGGGTTGGGTGGTTGGGTTTTGTTCGTCAAGATGATGATATGTTGGTTGGGTTAGGGTTTATAGTTAGTGTTGTAGCATAACATAGACGTAAGTAAAAGAATAGACTAAGGAGGGCTATGAGAGCTATAATAGTAGCTGGAATAAATAAACTTTGTTTTGTTAATTCTTGGAGGATTAATCATTTAGGTATAAATCCGGAAAGTGGGGGTAGTCCTCCTAGGGAAAGGAGGGTTAATAAAGTGATAATGGATAAGAGAGGGGATTTGGTTGATGATGAGGCAATTGAGTTAATTTTAGTTGAGTTAAAGGTTTTAAATAAGAGAAAGGTTGTAAGTGTTATGATAATATATAGGATGAGGTTAAGTAGGGTTAGGTTAGGAGCATAATGTAGAATTGTAATTATTCATCCGAGGTTTGCGATTGATGAGTAGGCCAGGATTTTTCGTAATTGTGTTTGATTAAGTCCTCCCCACCCTCCAATAATTGTTGAGAGAATTCCAAGGGTTAATAATAGATTGGGGTTGAGTAAGGGGTATAGTTGAAGTAAAATAGCGAATGGAGCTAGTTTTTGTCAGGTTGATAGGATGAGTCCTGTGGTGAGATCTAAGCCTTGGAGGACTTCGGGTAGTCAAAAGTGTAGTGGTGCAAGACCAATTTTTAGGGCAAGTGCGGTTAATGCTAGTGTGGCAGAAGTTGGGTTAATTATTTCGGTTAAACTTCATTCACCTGAAGTTCAAGCATTTGTGATGCCAGCGAATAATAATAGAGCGGAGGCAGTTGCTTGAGTAATGAAATATTTTGTAGTAGCTTCTACTGCTCGTGGGTGGTGTTGGCGTATTATTAGAGGAATAATAGCTAGAGTATTAATTTCAAGGCCTATTCATACTAGGAGTCAGTGTGACCCAATAAATGTAAGGGTGGTTCCTAGGCCTAGACTTGAAATTAGGATGGTTAGTACAGTAGGGTTCATTAGTAAAGGAAGGATTTTAACCAACATGGTTGGGGTATGGGCCCAAAAGCTTTATTAGCTGACTTTACTAGGGAATAGTGTAATAGGAAACACGAAGGGTTTTGATCTCTTAAATATAGGTTCGAGTCCTATTTTTCTAGGAGGAAGTGGAGAGGTTTTAACTCTCATTATCCACTCTATCAAAGTGGTCCTTTAATTCAGGCACACTTCCTTAAGTGATTGGGGGTAGGCTTGATGTAGCGAGAGGTAGGGCTATGTGTCATAGGATAATTGCTAAAGTGAGGGGTAGGAAGTTTTTTCAGACTAAGTGTATGAGTTGATCATAGCGGAAGCGGGGGTAGGATGCTCGGATTCATAAGAAGATAAATGTTAGTAATGTAGCTTTTATTATAAGGCTGAGTGTTGAGATTTGTGGGAGAAGAGGATTATAGGAAGTTCCTATGAATAGGATAACTGATAGGGTATTTATTAGTAGGATGTTAGTATATTCGGCTAGGAAGAATAGGGCAAATGGGCCTCCTGCGTATTCAATGTTGAATCCTGATACTAGTTCTGATTCTCCTTCTGTTAAGTCAAAGGGAGCTCGGTTAGTTTCTGCTAGGGTTGAAATGTATCATATTAAGGCTAGTGGTCAACCTGGGATTAGGAGTCAGATAGTTTCTTGAGCTAGATTAAATGTATGGAGGGTAAATCCTCCAGCGAATACGATTATTGATAAGAGGATGAGGCCTAAGCTTACTTCATATGAGATAGTTTGTGCTACGGCACGTAATGCTCCTATTAGAGCATATTTTGAGTTGGATGCTCATCCGGACCCTAAAATAGTGTAAACAGTAAGGCTTGAGATTGCTAGAATAAATAATAGACCTAGGTTAAGATTAATAATTGAGTGAGGAAGAGGGAGGGGTATTCATATGAGTAGGGCTAATGTTAGAGCTATTGTGGGGGTAATTAGAAATAGAAATGGAGAGGATATTGATGGACGGACAGGTTCTTTAATAAATAATTTTAGGCCGTCTGCGATAGGTTGGAGTAGACCATAAGGTCCAACAATGTTTGGACCTTTACGAAATTGTATATAGCCGAGAATTTTTCGTTCAATTAATGTAAGGAAGGCTGTGGCTAAAAGGATGGGGATAATGTAGGCAAGGGGGTTAATTAAATAGAGTAAAATGGGTTGGAGCATAGTTGAGGAGAGGATTTGAACCTCTGGATTAAAGGACTTAGGTCTTTTGCATTTACCAGGCTCTGCCACCTCAACAACCCTTTTTTTGGGCACTAGGTGATCTTTTCTTATCTATTTTAGTTTTATTCAATAGATGAAAATAGGGCGTGCTAGTGGCATTGGCCCTACTTTTCCGGTCCTTTCGTACTAGGAAAAGTGTATTCATAGATAGAAACTGACCTGGATTTCTCCGGTCTGAACTCAGATCACGTAGGACTATTAATCGTTGAACAAACGAACCCTTAATAGCGGTTGCACCATTAGGATGTCCTGATCCAACATCGAGGTCGTAAACCCTTTCTTCGATAGGGACTCTGAGAAAGGATTGCGCTGTTATCCCTAGGGTAACTTGGTTCATTGATCAGGAAATCCTGGGTCATTTTTCGATAAATGTTTTATTAATTAGAATTGTCATTCTAATTTTTAAGTACTTAGTACTCAGTCGATGAGGGGGATTTGTTTTTCCCCTTGGTCACCCCAACCAAAAACAGTTAAATTAGAAGTATTGTATGTTTTGTTTATTCCCTGGGAAGTGGATGATTACATAATTAATTTAAGTGTTTGAAGCTCCATAGGGTCTTCTCGTCTAATGTTATTATATTCGCTTCTGCACGAATAGATCAATTTCATTGATTGGAAAATAGAGACAGTTAAACTCTCGTGATGCCTTTCATACAGGTCTTCATTTAAAAGACAAGTGATTACGCTACCTTTGCACGGTCAAAATACCGCGGCCGTTAAACGTTGTCACAGGGCAGGCGGGACCTCTTATGGTTTGTCAAGAGGCGATGTTTTTGGTAAACAGGCGGAGTTTATGTTTGCCGAGTTCCTTTATTTTCTTTTAATCTTTCCTGGTGACACTCCTGTGTAGGGATAACGAGTAGGGGAATAGGATTTTCTAGTTGATGATTAAGTGATATAATGACCTCAGTTTGGGGTCGTTTAATTATCAGTGATTTAATTCTTTCTGACGTACACTTGTGTCGGGAGAGATTTGTTCTCTTTATTACTCATTTTAGCATAAGTTCTTTTATATAAATATAAAATAACCCAATAGGATAAAGGGGGTTGTGAATGAATATCTGGATTAAAGGTTTAGTTATTAGATTAGAGCTGCGACGCTTGCTTGACAGGTGGCTGCTTTTAGGCCCACTGAGATGGTAACCTTGATAATTATGATCATTTCCCACCTTAAAAAGTTGTGTCTTGGTTTAGAAGGGTTGTACCTCTTCTAAATAACTATTAATTCTTATAAGTTTCTTTGACGAGTAAGTCTTGTCTAGATGGTGAAAAATTAATGCAGAACTAAAGTTCTTTTCTTGGGTAACCAGCTATCACTAAACTCGGTAGGCTTTTCACCGCTACTCGGAAGTCTTCCCACTCTTTTGCCACAGAGACGGGTTAGCTCTATAATGCTGCTTCGGAGTAGCTCGTTTAGTTTCGGGGAGATAGACTTAAGGTCTTTTTGCCTAGTTTTTCTAGCTAAATCATGATGCAAAAGGTACGAGGTATGATCTCTGCTTTTTAGTACTTTAATGATTTATTTCATTTCTTTTTCAGCTTTCCCTTGCGGTACATAGGCTATTGCGCTAGGGTTATTGTTCTGTCACCCATACTGAAAGGTTGAGAATGTTTTGATTGAAAATTGTAATATGGATTAGATTTATAAGGTCTAGTTGAATTGATATATAGGCTAGCTTTGAGGTTCAAAATGATCCGAATTGCGCGGATATCTCCTCGGTGTAAGGGAGGTGCTTTACTAATTTAGCCACATTTTGATTCCAAGTGCACTTTCCAGTACACTTACCATGTTACGACTTGCCTCCTCTTGTTGAAGAAATGTATTTATAAAAAGGGTAAGTTATTTTTGAGGAGAGTGACGGGCGGTGTGTGCTTATCCCAGGGCCGATTTCAGAGGAGTATTCTGATCTCCTCTTACTGCTAAATCCACCTTTAGGTGTGTTTTCAGTTTACCATTCGTATATTCTTGGAAAAAAATGTAGCCCATTTCTTCCCACTTCATTTGCTACACCTCGACCTGACGTTTTGGAGTTTTATTCTTTTTGCTTACTTTTGATCCTTCACAGGGTGGGCTGACGACGGCGGTATATAGACGGTAATGGCAAGAAGTGGTGAGGTTGAACGAGGATTATCGGTTATAGAACAGGCTCCTCTAGGTGGGTGTGGGATACCGCCAAGTCCTTTGGGTTTTAAGCTAGCGCTTGTAGTACTCTGGCGAACAATATAGTGAGGTGTTGTCTAAGTTTGTGGTTGGGCATAGTAGGGTATCTAATCCTAGTTTGGGTCCCAACTGTCGTGACATCAAGGTTCCTTAATTTGTAAAGTCACTTTCGTTGTTGTTTATTCCACTCATGAATACGTATAACAGTTTTATGAGGTCTGAACTTTAGTAGTTAAAGGTCATTCTTTAATCACTCTTTACGCCGGGATGTGTTAATGTGAGTTACTCGTATAACCGCGGTGGCTGGCACGAGATTAACCAACTCTGTTAACTTTAACTGAGTCAAGCTTGCGCTTATGAAATCAATGTTTATTACTGCTGAAATCCCTTGGGGGAGTGGCTTAGCAAGATGTCTTGGGCTACGTGTATGTGTGCCTGATATCTGCTCCTAGTTATTTAATAGAATAATTAGGGCATTCTCACGGGAGAGCTGAAACTTGCATGTATAATCCTAGTTACAATTAACACTAAGGCCAGGACCAAACCTTACATGCTTGCGGAAAAAAATTAATTTTCATCTTAGCATCTTCAGTGCCATGCTTTAAATTAAGCTACACTAGCATCACATTGTTACATTATATATAGAGAAATTATCACAACAATTCTATGGAAAAATATACGTCGGCCCTCGTTTTAGGGGTTTTTCGAGACAACCGTGTATATTAAGGGGGAGGGGGGTTTTTACCGAAAAAACTTTTTTTTTTTTAAAGGTTCGATTTTTTTCCCAAACCTGGGGCGATCCTAATAATAGAAATATTTATGCCAGATAAAATGAAGAATGTATTAGAATAATGAAATGCATTGTACACGCACTATTATAGGAGGTTTGTTTCCGGGGGGGTTAA